>NC_092692.1:3270333-3542833 GCF_964275005.1 Diadema setosum | reverse complement strand
ACGAGCTAGAGTGCACTAGACCATCTAGGCCTATTGAATAATTACCTTAAATAAATTAGGTCTTAACACTCTATCTCTATAGATCTCTATAGAGTACCTCTACCTCTATAGAGTACAAAATTTACCCCGTTTGTGGCCGTTTAAGGGTTTTCCACACTGTAAACAAAGGCAAATTATTTTCAACCATTTCATAAAACATGAAAAGATTATTGATAATGATAACCACTACTGCTCTGAATATTTTAACTAATGACTAACGTATTGGTCAAGATTGACCAGGGCCCAATCCGGCACAGTGTTCGCCAATATGCCGCATTGTAACTCGGCTTGCGGCACGATGTACAATTCCTATGCTAAATCGCAGGTGCTTCTCTGATTGCTGATCTGCCGATTACCTTCACATGGCTCGCGAAAGTTGCATTTTTAGCGCCCCATTGGGATCTAAGCACGTGAAAATAGCTGGCGCACACGCACCAACTGCAAACAGGGACTGCAATTCTGGCAGGGTTGTTGATATCTTTCTCATGTTTTTCTCATTTTTTTAATGGTAACATGAGGACATGTTTTCAATATCCACGAACACCAAGAAACAAACAAAAAATCCAGTTTCTTTAGACCCCCAAGGTTCCAAGTACCAAAATTGGGCAAAAATAAAATTTTGAATGTGAGACGTGATCAGATCTGGAATTGAGATTCTAGGTGAGAAAATTTCACTTTTGTTGGAGATTGTGCCCATATCGTCGGTTGATTTTTGTAGCTGGTAGTGTGCTGTGCATGCGTCGCTATATTGAGCGGTAGGGCTTTAGAGAACATTAGAAGACTATTCTAATTATTACCGAATAATGGAATATCATACTTGCCAACACTTTCATTTGAGAAAGCGGTAGAATCCAGGATGCCTACATGTGTATGAGAGCAGCGCTAGCTTGAATGCTAATAAAATCTTTCAAAAGCGGTAGTCTACCGCCAAATGCAGTAGAGTTGGCAAGTATGGAATATGTTGTGTGAACGGGTGCATGGCGGCAAACTGCAACAATTACAAAGTAGCACAGGCCCTACTCCCTATAAGATGTTTTTATTTCATTTCATTTCAGTTCATTTATTTTCACTTAATAGAACATGCATACACGTACATAAAAATGTGACAATAGTATGACAAGTACATAACTAATTAACATGACAATGTGACAAGACAAAACAAGCAAGCAATCAAACAACCAAAATTATAAAGTGAAGGGGTTAATGTGAAGGTAATGGGCCTTATTCAATACTAACCCCAGGAAAGTAAATACAGCCTTATGTCTCTTTTTCTATAAACTAAAAAAATACTGACAAAAACGTCAGCACAAGCATGCACACATACGGTACCGTAAATAATACGGGTAAACTCGGCCCCCAGCGCACACAAAGTGGCCACTTATTGCTCCCGCTGGGAGCTGAGTTTACATAGGACAAGTTTACACATATTAAACTAGGGCCTACTACTATAGGACCTACTGTTAGTGTGTAGGTTCTATGCATTCACAGAGACAAAACATAAATTTACACCAGGAACATACATGTTCACCAGATTGCATTTTCACAAACACATCCCTATCATTCATGCCATGTTATTCATGCTAATATCTTTTCTTTAGCTTGCTTTTGCAATTTAAACAGTCTCTACACTCTGCATATTATTACAGATAAATTTAGCTACTCACTAGATTTCCCCCATGCTCAAATACAATAATCTAGATGTGGTAAAATAAGGGTGTTAAAATAATAAGAAAGATCTGGAGTAGAACTTCTATGACCTTACTGTCCTTAGTGTTAATAGGCTGCCTAACTTTAGTTTAAGATCCAGATACTTTTTGATATTTTGTTGCAGATGACACCAGGTACCAGTGCAGTGTCATACTCCTAGTGCCTAGTGTAAATTAATGTCTAGATTATAATATAACCGTTAGTGCTTGGTGGTGATTGAACTGTTGTTGATGTTGTCAAGCTCGGCCGAGTGAAAGCTAAGAAAGGAAACAGTCAACACAAACAGTGGTGAGCAAGACAAGTCTTCATTCGCTCACTGCTGCTCTGGCGCCCGCGCCCGACCGGCTTCACTACGTACAAGTTCATTGAATGTGGCGATTGGATTGCACGTGAATCGTTCCGCTCTGTGCCCCGAGATATTTGGGACATGTTCCTACTTGCATGTGACGATCATGTGAATGAAAATTTCACTAAAGAGTGTCCGTATCCAACCATACTCACGTCGCTACAGCATTTGCCAACTCTGGATGACTATTTCCAGCAAAAAATAGAAGGCCAGTGGCCCTGTTGCTTCCGTTCGCTCTCGCCATTATGTGGTGATTCATACAGTACACGGCATCCAAATGTGAGTTCCTAGATCCTGATCCTCGTAATCGATTCATACTGTAATGCCCTGCAAAATCCTGTGCTGCGACGCTACACGTACACTACACGTATTCTCGTACAGATGTCCCTGATTCACTGAATAGGCACATTACTCATTTTGTGACTATTAAGTTGAAATGAATGTCCTAAAAAGCAATTGTGAATTTATTCTTATTGATTTTTATTTTTTGATCTTTATTTTATTTTGGAATTGGATAGAAAATAATTCTGATTGGTTGCAAAGCAAAAAGAATGAGATGAGCGACAGATCTGTGTTCTCATTGGCTTAACTGTTGCCAATTTTCCTTCGGTTTGCTACACTTTTCCCGCGTCAAAAATGTAAACAACTGCGATTTGCCTCTAGATACCCCCACGTGAATTTTGTGCAGGACTAGCGCATAGCTAGCTGAGAGCGTGGGATGGACCGGACCGAGGCAACAGAGCATGGCTCCATGAGATCGAGGAGGTTCAATAGTTCATGGATGAGACGAAGTTATCATCTGGTTATAAATTACAGTATTCAAACAGCCGCCAGTTTTCTCCGGATGCACAAAAGAAGATGATCGGGGTTTTAATAAACTTGAAACTTGAAACTTGAAATTTGATGCCGCCATCTCACTGATCTTTCAGAGCAATCTGAAGATTATTTTTAACGCTATTAATATGTTAAATGAAAGGAAACTTCACCTAGGCCTATGAGACAAAAGTAAATCCAGTCTGCAGACGTGTATCTGAGCTGTAGGTTGTGAAAGTGCTGTAATTGTACCCTCTTGGAAAGACCTGTGACAATCAATATTATCACTTTTTTTATTTCAATTCCGATAAATGAAACTGATACGGCATAATCTTCAAGTTCTCTATAAATTGATATATCAGATTAGTGTCCAGGTAAGTCACCGCAAGTGATTTTGGTCTAAAAAAAAAAAAATAAAAAAATAAAAATCAGCTGTATTTTCAATTTTGTATTCGCGCATCCGAGGCTGTGTCTTTACCCTTGTCTAAACAGCTCATCCATTAGTATGGATTACGAAAAGCATCAGATATGCCTTCCTTGATAGTGTGGCAGTCAGTATGCAATGAGACGTGGTATCTTCCCATCTGTCGGGCCGATCCAGTTTGGCACTTACTTAAAATATTTTTGAGTGACGGCATCCAACACAAAAAGGAATAGAATGTTGTGACCTCAGTCAAAGTGGTCTCTCACACCCACAACCTTGATATAAAGACCGATGCACGTTCTTGCACTCCAGCAGAGCTAGTCACACATCGAAATTTCATAATTATATATCATGTAAATGAGATAAGAAAATTCAGAACAGATGCCGGTATGAAAGACATATATGAAATTCAGCTTACACCTTATAAACCGGGCCCCAGTGATACTATATAGTAATCATCTTTCTTTTTTCTTTCTTTTTGGTAAGAAAACAATGAATTTTACATTGACTAAAATATGGAAAATGTAATTTTAGTCATTATTTGTGTTGGGGGTAAATATTCTGGCTTCCCTCCCAAAAGGTCATAATAAGGGGGTAATTTTGGTGGCAGCCCTTTCAAAAGCTCGTGTTTGGAGGTAAAAATCACAACCCATTTCCAAGTCTACGGTTGACCGTCTGAGGGGGCTGGCTGGGGGTGGGGCGAAGATTCTTCTTTTGCCGCGGTTTGATAAACTGCAAGAAGATACCATTATGTAGCAGGGGTGCTGACGGGCATATAACAAAGTAGAAAATCAGTAATGCCATTTGTGTTTCCTTTTCTATGCTTTAAATCATTATTTTGCAGAGCATGGTTCTTTTCCTTTATGTTGTTGATAATTCTACCAGATAAATACAGTAAACGCGTCGTTGCCTCCCCCCCCCCCCCCCACACACACACAAAACACCCAAGAACAACAGCGGCTAGCCAGACACGGCAAACAGCTGATGCACTGTTTACACTCCCAACCTACCTGTGTTTACCATCACCAGCGCACCCTCACAGCCCTAGGTCAGCAATTTTCAGCAGACCACGTGCTGGTACATTGCTAAGCTGCGTTCACGGCAAGGACATGCTCGCTGCCCGCTGCATCCCCTGCTGGAATGGTGTAGATCTTGGAAATTATATTACTACAGCCTTATTCATGTACATGCGCTTGGCTAGAAGGACGTGTAACATTATCATGTCCTCTTACAGGTCGAGTTCCACTGAGTCTCCATATTTTCGTCGAGAGTTGAGATCTAGTAGGTCAGTAAACTCAGATCTCAAGCAAGTGAAGCTGAGGGGAAGCGTGCGCGGGATTGCCCAGGAGTCTGGCCGAATCGGAGACAAAATCAGAAGACGTCGGCATATTCAGGTGTCTTACGAAACTGCTCAAGGAACAGTTGATTTACCTCATCCTCAGCCAAAACTTAGAGATGGGGAAAAAACTGGGAGTACGAGGAAAAAGGTAAAAGTAGAAAACCCCAAGAACAAGACAGACGTCCAGACTGGAAAAAAATCTGAAGTGAAGAGTGAAAAGTTTCTTGAAACAACAGACACCACCAGTGCCAGGGAGGAGAAATTTACCTCCAGTAACAGCAGTGGATGGGAGCCCGCCATGTGGAGGATGCAGCTGGAGAATATTCAGCAGATGAGGATCCACCGAGATGCTCCTGTGGACAGCATGGGAGCAGAAAAGATCTGCGATGCCTCGGCCCCACCGGAGGTAAATTATATAATAGACCACTAAATTTACATTCAATTGCATTGGGATTATTGATGAAACTGTAAATTTAGAGGTCTAAAATTTACCGGGTAAATTTAATTAGACACAACGTGTCTAGAACTGATAATACACAGCCCTGTCGCTGTACACAACTTCACAAGTGTCACACGGCCACGGCGTCTGGTTGGGCTAAGAGTGTACTACAGTTTAATAATGAGACTGTCGTAATTGGTGTAGGCCTACGCTATATTCCATATCTGTGAGTTTTTATTTTGTTTTGTTTTCTTTTCATGACACTGCACTGAGAGTGAGTTGAGATACACCATATACATGTATAAACAGTGTAGTTCCAGGCTCTAGGTTTGTTGACTTCTCCACTCACTGGAGTGGATGGAGCTGGTGATGATTTGCTGTAACAAGACAAACTAGGCGAACTTGGTCTGTGACTGTAGTGTGAGTGTGACGATGAAGAGGAGTTGTACTACACTGATTGGAGATGATTGATATGGATGCTGTGGCTGGGGAAGGTGGTTTAGGTGGTGGTGGTGATGATTTGCATTTTGATAAATGTAATCTTTTGTCGGTTGATGGGGAGAGGGAGACAAAGCACGCAAATCATTCTTAGAACCAGAATTTATAAGCTACAATGCTATGGGTAAGTAGATTAATGACTTCAGTTTTGAATGTGTCCATAGCAGTTTACGTTGTTACGTGTTATGTTTGGCCCTATTGGGTGGTGGGGGGGGGGGGGGGTGGGATGTAGCAAAATTTGGGCCTGATTTTCATGTTATTTCAGGGCTGCCAACTCTCACGCATTGAGCGTGAGACTCACGCAATTCAACCAATTTTGACTGTCTCACTCTGATAAACGAAATCTCACGCTAAACCCCCCAAATGGAATGTACATGACTACAAAAATAAATGTCATATATCTTTAAATTCTCTGATATTCCGAATATTGATATGCCCAAGCCCAAAATTTTGAGATTTTCCCGCTAGGTGTAAAGCTTAAAGATAATAAAAAGTTTTGGTACCTCAAAAGCTTCCCTGAATTTCCTTGTCTTGGTTTGTGTTTCAGGTTAAAGTACGTTGTCTGTGAGAATTACTCGCCCCAAAGTGCTCTCATGTCTTAGTAATCATGCAATAATGGTTTCGTACCAGAGCCGACGCTGTCCAGCGTCGATAAATATTGTACGAAACCACTGACTGCGACCAGCAGCGTGCAGCCCATTGTACGCATAGCTAACTGCGACCAGCTGCAGCCCCATACGAATAGCGTAATGGGGCTTCGCATTGTAGCATTCAGGATCGTGACAGAATTAGTATCGCGGGTAAATGTCAACTTAAAATCCAAATATTTCTTCGATTTGAAGACTTACCAATTAAGTTGAAGTATTGAAAACAGGCTTCGAACAACGTTTGGTTCTGCCAATAGTCCCTTTCTGTTCGAATTGATGACTGAATGTGACTCGGTCGAGAGGACCTTGGGAGAGGTACATACACTGGCTACCATGGCCAGCGCATGCGCACACAAACATCTTATCCGTTCATGGATTTGAAATTTGTGTGCATGTGATGTGTTCGCATGCACTGGCTGTAGTATTCAGTGTACTGTATGTAGCTCTCCTAAGGTCCTGTCGACCGAGTCACATTCAGTCATCAATTCGAACAGAAAGGGGCTATAGGCAGAACCAAACGTTGCCCGAAGCCTGTTTTCAATACTTCAAGTTAATTGGTAAGTCTTCAAATTGAAGAATTTATGGGATTTTAAGTTGACATTTACCCTGCGATACTAAATCTGTCATGATCCTGAATGCTACAATGCGAAGCCCGATTACGCTATGCGTATGGGACTGCTGGTCGCTATGCATATGGGGCTGCTGATCGTAGTTAATTGCATGATTACTAAGACATGAGAGCACTTTGGGGCGAGTAAGTCTCACAGTGTTAGTTATATGAAAGGTACTTTAACCTGAAACACAAACTAAGACAAGGAAATTCAGGGACACTTTTGAGGTACCAAAGCTTTTTATTATCTTTAACCAATAATAACCTTTTTCGGTTCGCGCGCAAAGACGAGCTATTGGATTACGATTGGTTTCTACCTATACCATGTGAGCATAGCTTGTACTTTTGGCAAATTACAGTACATGTATGGCTATGACGTGTGCTTTACATTGCTTTGCATACACTGACTGTGTACGTAGTAGGCCGCACAGCAGGCCGCCAGGTGCTAGCCAGGAGGTCGCTCCGCTCCCTCGCAGTGTCTCACGCCAAACTCTCACTCAAGGTTGGCAGCCCTGTTATGCAAGACCCCAGAACCCGTATTGAAGGAACAAAGTTTAGAAACAGAAATTTACTCAAACACCCCAAGTTCTCCCTCCCATGTTCTCAGGTAATGGTCTGCAAGAATATGTATTCTGTGGAAGGTGAACTTGTGATACTCAGGTGAGCACAAGACCCTCGCCCCATCTCACTTTAAGGAGCTCTCAAAGGCAGTTTCAGCTTGTAGATATTATGCCTTCTCAGTAAAAGGAATGAATATGTCAGTAATTCAAGACCTTTCTCACTGATGCAGTCACATTCATATTTTCAAAATACATCTCATAGTAAAAAATGTCAACCAATAAGATCTTTTCTAAGATTGGACATGTTTGTTTATCTTTGCTGATATCCCTGTGCAGGTGTATCGCTACCACGTTCTGATTTCATTGATGCTGTCCAGCCAAACCAAGGACCAAGTGACATCTGCCGCAATGATAAAACTCAGAAAGCATGGACTCACAGTTGAAAACATTGTGAGAACTTCAGAGGCTGATGTTGGGAAGCTCATTTACCCTGTGGGATTTTGGAAGGTACTTAGCTGTAAAACCAGAAATGTTGACATGCATTTCAATTTCGGGAATTTAGTGAGAGCCAAGATTTGAAAAAAATTAAAAATAAAAAATAAAATTTTGCATTATGCATGTGAAGTTCTTGTCTATGCTTTTGTAATGCTGTTATTTTTGTATACAGATATTTTTGTGAATGAGGTGGGCACAGACATTTTTACAAATTGACATCTACATGTAGGCTATCATAAGTGCACCATTAGGCTAGTGCATGGCAACATTTTTGCATATTACTTAATTTGCAGTCCAACTGTAATTCATGAAATTCAAGAAAATTAAACTCTTGGGCAAAATGACAGGGCTCTTATAAAATACAGTTTTTTCATTGAATTCCAGTGGCAGTTTTGTAAAATCTTATGCTGTGAAAATAACTTGCTTTACATTGTTTTCTGTGTATTAGTGCTGTTTGAAGTCAATGAAATGATGTCATTTGAACCTCATCCTGTACTTAGTTTGTTCTCCACCATCCTGCCATCACATGCATCACTGTATCACAAACTGAATGATGTGTATCGCTGCTATCAGATAAATCCTGCCTCACAAGTTGGGTATTACAGTTGCTGATAGTATCGAAGCATTTATTGTTGTGCTGCTTTTTTTGATGATATATAATTGCAGAATATATTCTTTTACTGCTACTGATGAAACACACCTCATTGTTTCATTAATTTTCCTCATTCATTTTTGGGTTTTGTTTTCTGAATGATTGGCTATATGTACCAATATAGTATTTTTAAACAGTACCTATTTAGGAAAACAGATATTTTATAAGTGATGAATAAAGAATTTGTGTGAATACATGATACAGCCAACTTGTAAACAAGAAAATTAATCTGCCATCTTGTATTTGTGCTCTTAAGATAGGATGAAAGATGTAGAAAGACTTAAACTAGATTGTTAAGGATGTGGTGGGTTTTTTTTTTTGTCAATTTGTGTCATGAAATAGTCATAGCCACATTAGCAGAATACCTCTTTTCAAAACACATTATATTGGGCTTACATTATCCAGTCATGTTATTCTTGTTATCTGATTATCAATTTCAAACAGAGGAAAGCTGACTACATCAAGAGAACCAGCCAGATTTTGAAGGAGAAATACCAGAGTGACATTCCCCCAACAGTCTCAGAGCTGGTCAAGCTACCGGGAGTAGGACCGAAGATGGCGCACATCATCATGGACGTCGGCTGGAACAAAGTGACCGGCATTGGTGTGGACACCCATGTGCACCGCATCAGCAATCGGCTTCGGTGGGTGAAGAAATCTACGACAACACCAGAAGAGACGAGGACATCGCTTGAGGATTGGTTGCCAAGGTGCAACATCAAATGCAATAATTTTTCGTTTTAAGCAATATTTCCTGTTTCAAATGTGTGACTTTAAGTTAGCATATTCATAGCATGCTCCCCATTTTTTTTTTCCCACTCATCTTTTTTTTCCCACTCATCTTTTTCTCCCCTTGTTGTTAATGAAAAAAAAATAAAATAAAACATTCATTTGATACCTGAGCCAAGCATCTTCAAGAATAGTCATGGAGGAGAATTTGTCAAACAATTTCTTGTGATGTGCACTCTGTAAATACCCAAAATGGCTTATGAAAGTGAACATTATGTAGTATGTGTAGAAATCATGCCTTTATGTCAAAAGTGATTAGCCTTAAACAAAGTTTACATTGAAACAACTGGAATTTGACATTGATCAATTTCAGAAGGCTAGTAAACTGTATGTGTTCCTCTCCTTTTTAACGTGGAATTGAGCTGAATTCTAAGGAGGGAGCAAGCCTCTAGCTTTTGCTGTTCCAACCCTGTGTGTATCAAGATAATGGAAGTTTGCATGTTACTTCCATTATGGAAGGCATAATGCTTAGAATACATTTAAAATGACTCTCTTTTTTCCCACAAAATAAGTAGAAATGTACACACATGCAGACAAACACATGAACACACATGCATGTTAATACACAAATGTATGTACGCACACATTTGTAAGGGAAGAGAGGAGATGGAAACAAAATCTTTCAGAAGTAAATTTAAACAAATTATGCAAACTTAAAAAAAAAAAAGAATTTCTGTATGTCGTACGATAGCACTCTCCCTTTCCATATGGTATGGTATTCCAGTAGGCCGTGTACCAAAGAGGTTGCTTAATGAGAAACTTCATATTGTATATGTATGTGCACTTTTGGGTTCTTAATCATGTTTGCCTCTTTCTTGTGTGCAGAGATTTATGGAGCGAAGTGAATGTTCTGCTGGTTGGATTTGGTCAACAAACATGCTTGCCAGTCGGACCAAGATGCACAGAGTGCCTGAATAAAGACTGTTGTCCTTTCGGCAAGCAAGAGATTCGACGAAAGAGCCCTGTGAAGAAGAAGTGACCCTTGGGCTGGGGCTGATAGTGAGTCTGAACCAAACTTGGAATGTGATGGTGATCAGCTTTGATGGTATTTCTGCAACTATACACTTTTCCAGTGATGATGGTTTTATGAATGATGCCCTGTTCATAAATGTACTATAAAGATATAAGTGTGTGACTGTAAATGTGACAGTGAGATGCACATGGGTGTGTGATTTCGACTGTGACTCTTTATGAGAAAATATGTACACATGCTGGCCTATGCTCTGTATGATTGCAAGGACAACTAAGATTGCATGAGTCAAAATTCTGCCGAGGTTTTCCCCATGGAAGATTCAAATGTTGTGTACTTTATGCAGTAGATAAACACAAGAATCTCTCACAGAGCAGTTTAAGGGAGAGAAGTATTCATGCATACAGTGTAATTATACTCCTATCTAATTTCATTTGAGTAGACTCAAGAAAGATTGAATTCATTTTATCTTAACAGCATTTTCTCACGCAAAAACTCAGGCTGACAAATTTTGTGAATGGTGATGAACAGAACCCTGAGTTTAGTTTATTTTATTTTAGCTTAGTTTAGTTTAGCTTAGTTTAGTTTAGTTTAGTTTTGTTTAGTTTAGTTGGGTAAATTTTGAAAAAAGATGTCTTCTGAAGTTCATTTGAACTTTGCAGTGGACAAATAAAGTTCTTGATTGGCAACTCATCAAGTGAACATCATGCAGTATTTGCAAGAAGCACAACTTCCCTCATAGGCCCATGCTGTTGATATCGAATCAGTGGTGATACTCGCGTTTTCACTGTGACATCAAGAGCGAGTGCCACAGCGATTTCTACCCTTGCAGTTATGCAGCTTGGACATCTAACATCAATTTTTTACTCCTAGATCAGATTGTGCCAACTTCATATAATGAATCATTTGATTTTAGTAAAATATTAAACCAACACAATCATTAATATCATGCCAAACAAGCTTAAGTGAGCAATACTGCATGACTTTCCGTCCATGACAGGAGCACAGCATTGGTTCACTTCAGTCAGTCCACAGCTCGAGGCACAAATTTATGTCAAGTTCTGGTGGTACAAGTTCATGTATTGTTGCTATCCAATCATGTCATGAGAGCAATCCTCCCCTACTCCTCCATTTTTTTTCTTTTAATATGAGATCTTGAACATTAAAGAAGAATAAAAATCAAGACTTTTAGCCCACTGATTATGTTCAGGGTGGGGTAAAACGCATTTCAGTACAATAACCAGTTATTTCAGGCCCTCAGAAGTGGCGATATTCAGTATCAAAAGTGTAACATGTCGTCTGCTGGTGCATCACACTGAAGATGGCCATTTTGACGGCCAAATTCACACACCCCTGCAAAGGTGTGATGTTTTTTGCGGAATACTGCAAAACAAAGTTCCCGGATGTGCGTAACTGAATGCAATGCAATACACACGTAAAGTAAATAGAGAGCGGGAGCAGACAGCCGACACGATGGTCTACTGCCAAGCATTCAGCTGCCAGAATGTCTCCGGCAGAGGCCTTGGCAAGACTTTTCACACGATTCCAAACAAGGAAAAGAATCCTGAATTATTCAGCAAGTGGGCTGCTGCAATTACAGTCGAAAAATTTCTGAATGCAAAATATAAATGGAGTCTTCCTGGAAAGTGATTGGGAGCTCAACATATGAGAGCGAAGCTGACGGGGTCGAAAGAGAGAAACTAAGTTAAAAGAAAGCGCTGTCCCATCAGTTTTTAAGCACAGATCATCTACAGCTTCAAGAGAATCAACGTTGAAACACATATTTCTACGTTGGAATCAAAAAGAGTGAGTGAATTAATGAATATATTGCATTATTTCTTTACTTTTTTTTCAGCCCCTGTCCGAATGAAATCACATAGTCTTGTTGTTGCACTGTTGGCTAGATAAGTCTTGAGCGCGCAGTGGCCCCCTTGGTAGACTAGCGTGATGGGTTCGCGATCTTGCAAGTGCATGCACGATTTTGGACACGACGTAAGCCTGACAATCATTTTCTATATTAAACACAATTCACACCAGCAGCGTCTTTCATGAACTGTTCACAGTTCCTCACTTCGTGGCAACAAACACATTGTGTTGGTGAGTCTAATGGCTCACAATTTCCACAAGCGCACCAGTCTCTGTTCTGCATGCGATCTGGAGGGGGAGGATTCGAGGGAGCTGGCCCATCGTCGCTGCTGTCGGTCCCATCTCCATCGCTCTCACTGGCTGCAGCTGCATCGCAGCATCACAATCAAGCGTGCGGCGTTCGAGTTCCTGCTCAGAAAAACAGGTTAATACGCACAAGACGTCATCCCTTTCTACACCTCCATCATGAACCACTGATTATCACAATTTCCAGAATAAGCTGTGGGTACTTCTAACACTCAAAAGTAAAACAACGAGGTTGAAAGATACGATAACGAGTAACTAGCGCCTCTTTTCTCATGCTGTGAAAGTTCTCTGTGACGATTTCATCTCTTGCACCTCCGAACGAAGACATGATATCTCGTCACGCATCAGTACGATCTCCTGGATTAGATGACGCTGTTGTTCAAGAACATAGGTTAGTCTTGGCTGCATTGACTTCACAGGGCTTCTTCAACCACCATTTCACGAACGTGAACGTTATGAATCTCGCTCTCCTGAAAGAGAAGTAGTGCCTCTTTTCTCATGCTGTCAAAGTTCGTCTTATCCTGCGCCATTTCAGTGCATTGCAGCTCTCTTCTAACCCACACTTCCTCTCAGAATATATATGTGCATGGCTCAGATCAAGGATACCCAAGTGTTACATTTTGGATAAAATTTCAAACTCATGGATAGACCTTGGTAATGTCATCAATACAAACTTCAAACATTGCAAAACACACACCCAACATACCAGAGCTCGAGACATCTTCCACTTGCCATAGCAACCCTCCGAAGTTCACTCTTTCTTAAATGTAATGTACATAACTCGGTGTCCAGTTTGTGCTGTTATCTCTGCATAGATTTGACTTTTGTTAGAAAAGTAACTTATATTTGAGAGAGTATCAAAAAGTAAACTAGAGATTGTAATTTGTCATCACTGACAAATTAAGGTGATCCGATTTCTTTTTTAATCAATGATTCGAATCGTGATAGTGCAAAGTCTCAGCTACAACATACTAAAATCTGAGAGAAATTCACCGAAGCATAAGTAAGATAGTGCTCGATAAAGAGAGTCATGTCAATTTTCACATCTAAAAAAAATCCCTCCCATAGAGATAACACGTCATAGCGAAAATAGAAAAAGAAGTACATATGACCTCTGACCCCACTTTGCACAGACAAGATGGCATCTGAGCAAAAAGTGGTTATTTTATGAAATGATTCCTGTAACATGGTCTTTACATGTGCAAAATATGGGAAAGATAGGACATGTATTCACCAAGATACAGGATGAAACATCTATGACCTCTGACCCTAATTTACATACCCAAGATGGCGTCTGATCAAGTCGTTGTTATTTTATGAAATAATGTTCGTGACATGAACTAAATATGTGCAAAATATGGTGGTGATAGGGTATGTTTTTCTTGAGTTATTGCACATAACGTTGCAAAAAGAAAGAAATATTTCAATACATCGAAGATAAACTTTAATTTCAAGTAAGTTTTTTGACGTGATCCCGACATCGTATGAAAAAATGAAGGGCACATTCACGATAGCCCAAAGTCTCAGCTACAACATATTAAAATCTGGGAAAAATTCACCGAAGCATAAGTGAGCTAGTGCTCGAAATAGATAGTCATGTCAATTTTCACTTCCAGAAAAACTGCTCTCCCATAGAGATAACACGTAGACTGCTCAAATTTTACAAGGATACGTTCAATCCATTTTTACGAGGTGATGACGTCATCCAATCAAAAGTTTGTAATTATAAATATGAAAGAACATTAAATAAGCTACAACATACTGAAAGTTAGGTGAAAATCGGCAAAGGATAAGTGAGATACGCTCGAATGAACTTGAATTTTGATGACGTCATTTTGAAAATTTACTTTTTTTACTTTTTTAAGAAATCTGATATCTTTTAATCATTTTTTCAGTATCGCCAACCCATGAAATGATATGTAAAACTCATCAGCTTTCAAAATATGTAAAGAAAATGGGGGGTCACCGTCCATCCTGACGAGTAAAATCGGATTTAAAATTGGCGGTTTTTTGGCATTGTTGCACTGTATATCGCCATTGACGCGCGCGCGGAATTTCAACTTTGACGGGCCCGTATGACGTCATATTGAGTCGGATTGACTTGAAACTTGGTAGAAACATTCTTTGACATTTCAGACATCCGATACGTGTGAAAAAACGGGAAATTTCTATTGCATATGAGCTGTGCGTGCGTATATGCGCGCGCGCGTACGCGTCCGTCGATTTTTTCTGAAATACTCCAAATGACCTGAAACGTGTGCAAAACAATTTTGAGCTCGATTGGAGCATGTTTAAATTTCAACGCGCGCGTACGCGCTCGTTTACTATGAACGTGACTAAATTTTATGAAACATATCAATAAAGCTTGACTTGAACTATATGATATGTAAATTTCATTGAGAAAATCCATTTCATTAATGAGATACGAATGTGAACGTGTTTTCAGATAATGACGTCATAGTGACGTCATGGTTGACTGATCACAGTGATACATTAGATCTGTCGTCCTTATGACGTGATACATATATGGTATCAGTTTAGAAGTGATAGGTGAATGACTTTTTGAGTTAACCTCTGCACAACATTTGAGGAGAAAGAAATAAAGAAGAAGAAAGAATCCGTACAGATACAATAGGTGATCCGAGAGGATACTCGGATCACCTAAAAAGAATCCGTACAGATACAGAAGGTGATCCGAGAGGATACTCGGATCACCTAATGAAGCTAAGCTTTGATTACTTAAGCCGAGTTTTTCGACGTGCTTTTGACGTCGTATGAAAAAACGGAGGACACATTACGATAGCGCAAAGTCTCAGCTACAACATATTAAAATCTGGGAGAAATTCATCGAAGGGTGAGTGAGCTAGTGCTCGATAAAGACAATCATGTCAATTTTCACATCTAGAAAAAATCCCTCCCATAGAGATAACACGTCATAATGACGATAAAGAAAGAAGTACATATGACCTTTGACCCCACTTTGCAAAGACAAGATGTCATCTGAGCAAAAAGTGGTTATTTTGTGATATGATCCTTGTCACATGGTCTTTACGTGTGCAAAATATGGGAAAGATAGGAGATGTATTCACCAAGATACAGGATGAAACATTTATGACCTTTGACCCTACTTTACATAACCAAGATGGCATCTGATCAAGTAGTTGTTATTTTATGAAATAATGAACGTGACATGAACTAAGCATGTACAAAATATGGTGTTGATAGGGTATGTTTTTCTTGAGTTATTGCAAAGAAAGTTGCAGAAAGAAAGAAATATTTCAATACAACGAATATAAGCTTTAATTTCAACCACGTTTATTGATGTGATCCCGACATCGTATGAAAAAACAAAATGCACATTAACGATAGCCCAAAGTCTCAGCTACAACATATTAAAATCTGGGAGAAATTCACCGAAGCATAAGTGAGCTAGTGCTCGAAAAAGACAGTCATGTCAATTTTCATTTCCAGAAAAACTGCACTCCCATAGAGATAACACGTAAACTGGTCAAATTCGACAAGGTTACTTTCAATTCATTTTTATGAGGTCATGCTGTCATTCAATCAAAATTGTGTTATTACATAACTGATAGAGTATTAAATAAGCTACAGCATACTGAAATCTGGGTGAAAATTGACTAAGGATAAGTGAGATACGCTCGAGTAAACTTGAAATTTGATGACGTCATTTTGAAAATTGACTTGTTTTGATTTATTAAGAAATTTGATATCTTTTCATCATTTTTCCAGCATTGCCAACCCATGAAATGACATGTACAACTCATCAGCTTTCAGAATATGTAAAGAAAATGGGGGGTCACCGTCCATCCTGACGAGTAAAATCGGATTTAAAATTGGCGGTTTTTTGGCATTGTTGTACTGTATATCGCCATTGACGCGCGCGCGGAATTTCAACTTTGACGGGCCCGTATGACGTCATTTTGAGTGGGATTGACTTGAAACTTGGTAGAAATATTCCTTGACATTTCAGACATCCGATCAAAGTGAAAAAACGGGAAATTTTCATTGCATATGAGCTTTGCGTGCGTATATGTGTGTCCGTCCGATTTTTTCAATTTTTCAAAAAATGCTCCAAATGGTCTGAAACGTGTGCAAAAAAATTTTGAGCTCGATTTGAGGATACAAATATTTCAACGCGCGCGTACGCGCACGTTTTAAGAGAAAATATGAATTTTGAGAATATGAGTAGAATGCGCATAACTTGTAATATATGTGACGTAAATTTCATTGAAAAACTCTATTCCATTAGTGAGATATGATTGAGAATGTGTTTTCATATAATGACGTCACAGTGACGTCACGGTCGACTGATCACTATTATACATTAGATCTGTCGTCTTTGGGACATGATACATATATGGTATAATTTTGAAATTGATAGGAAGAGGACTTTCTGAGCTAACCTCTACACAAATTTTGTCCAGAAATAAAGAAGAAGAAGAAGAAGAAGAAGAAGAAGAACCAACAAAGAATCCGTACAGATACAGAAGGTGATCCGAGAGGATACTCGGATCACCTAATAAAAACAAGTGACAAATCTAGATCTTGAGTTAAAGCTCTGAAAATATGGCAAAAATCAAATGCGGACACCGAGTTATGTACATTACATCTTCCATAGTGGCACACAAACTTTCTTGCCATTCTGTAATCTGTGAACACATTACCCCACCACTGTTTTATGTTACAGAGAACAATACAACACACATGCAGAAAGTAGTTTTTTCAACTTAAACAACCCAACTTCTATATATTTGCATGAAATGCCACTCATTGCAAACTGTAATGTACATAACTCAGTGTCCATTTTATGCCTTACATCACTCTAGAAATTAATCTTTTGTAGGTAAATAGAATTGTATAGCAAAATTAAGGTAAATGTAACAAATATGCAACCACAAACTTATATATAGTGCAAATGCTATAAACATATTGCGAAAAAACAAATGCAGACACCGGATTATGTACATTACATGAAAAGATTTACCATTCTCAACCACCATACTTTTCTCCGCACATCTTTTCTCTGGGACTGGTAACTTTGAACAGTTGAACCTCCAGTTAAAACTCCACAGGAGATGTTTGGGAGGTCTACTTATCCAAGATCCAAGAACAGATAACACTTATAATTCCATGCATTTCAATTTTCTCTCTCTCTCTCTTTTGTTGATCAGATAAATATGTGATACAAGTTTATTTCTATAGGTTTGAAAAAAGAAGAAAATAAACTTAAACCTATATATCCACATCTTACGTCCTGCACATCTAACCCTGCTGCATGGTAATTAGTAATTTGTGGTTACACCC
Organism: Diadema setosum; assembly: GCF_964275005.1. Taxonomy (NCBI): domain Eukaryota; kingdom Metazoa; phylum Echinodermata; class Echinoidea; order Diadematoida; family Diadematidae; genus Diadema; species Diadema setosum. The sequence goes on along the minus strand of NC_092692.1, from coordinate 3,525,008 downwards.
CAACCTTGAATGTTTTATGCACCTATATGTTCTTAACCACCCTCTTCGGCATGCTTGCTAGTTTAATAATAACATAGCTGGATGGTGGAGGTAACTGCAGTAGTGCCCTTTCACCTTAATCTCGTTGTGACAGTCTGTTCTCGCACACTTCGTGGAACTCTAAGGGGGTAGAGATATTGGCCTGCCGGGACACTGAAGCCATTTTGATTGATTTCTTCACCACCCCTATCTCTCGATCACACGGTCCCTTTCCATGGCGTGTACCAAAGAAATGTTTTTCCACAGCTACACCAAAGTCCTGAAGACTGTAGGAGCAATCATATCACGATACCGCGCGAAAGACATCACTGCAGTTGCTGGGGCAACAAAGATACATGCGCGCTGTAAACATGAATATTAATTAGTTTCTCAGCAGGCTCGAACCCCTGGTCGGTGTTTTAGCCAATAAGAGACATTCTAAAATAGATTTCTTTGCATAAATTATTATTCAGAGTCCCAGTAAGGATCTCTGTGATTGGCTATAATTATTCTACAGCTCCTGGCCAAGTCTGAGGTCGTAGGACGCCCTCTTTTGGTCATAAATAATGCACCCCATGATAGATGTGGGGTAATACGCGAATGGGTTAAAGCCCATGTACAGTAGTTGATTAGACACCTGAATTGTCGCCAAAAGCTACGAAAGCGATTGATTTTCTCAACGAGACATTATAGAGTAATATATAGCATCCTGACATTGATCAACGTGGATTTTGAGATTACTGAAATTATCTGATCACCGAAGTGCTGGGCAATTCCACGATAACACCGTGACACTTTTGAGTATAATTTCACTGATCAAATGTAAATAATAATCAAAATGTAACACTTGAGAAAATATCTTTATTGTGTATCTATGTATATCGTCATAAGCAATTTTGAAAACAAAAGAAAGAAAGAAAAACTGCTGTGGTAAATGAGTTATGCACGATTAATTACCACTGTAACACCGTGACGCAAAATGGACATGGGTTTTTGTGCACTTTGTTTACTGACAAAACTCTGTGAAGTTAATGAACATTTTGATAAGTCGATGTGTTCATTGGATGTACTAGAGACTCAATGATAATAATGAAGTAAAATTTTATTAAAGAATCAATTGACAGGAAAACTATGACATAGATTTTAAATAAGTGCACCATAACACCGTGACTGTAACACCGTGACCTCTGAAATGTGTGTAGAAAACCTATGGAGAATCCTGTTGTCTTACTTTCAGCTCATAGTGTTTCTCCATTAGGTAGAATGAAATGATGATTCATGATGAATGTTTGACATCACAGTATAACACTTCCAGATAAAACAGAAAATTATTTAAATCTTAACAGATTAACAAAAACAACAAAGTAAAGAAAAACTTTGCACTGTAACGCCGTGACATGTCATATACGTTTGTACATGTTACAGTCAGGAACACTGCTCTTTCAGTAAAATATTCTCTGTGTTTTGAGACATAATTCACTCTATCATCATTGAAAGCTTGATAAATATTTCTGAGTGAACTTTTACAATGTAGGGTTTGCAACTAGTACTCTTTGAAAGTCCAATTTGTATTTAAAGATGACATACAAATTTGAAACTTTGATTTTAATACCTTTCATCACAAAGCCAGGTGAACCCACTTAGCAATTTCAGTAGCAATAAAAAGAATCATTCAAGCAATTTGTGTGGTACAAAATGTACCATACATGTATTCTTCTTTTTCAAAGATGTACTGGAAAATGAGCTTGTACATAAAAATTATTACAATGCAAAATCTCATTCATACACATAAATCCTAGTGAGTGTGGCTCTTTTAATGGTGAAACTTGTAAGATTGTGCACGGCACCATGCACAGGAAAGTAGTATTCCAGTGAGATTAACTTTTGGTGGACTCCTCAATCTAGCTTCAGTATGCCCTAAGTAATTCTTTAGGATACCAGGGAAGCTGCAGCAAGATTTCAGACTGTTTATCATGTTAGGAACACATTTGAGTCTATAAAAGAAGAGTCAAACCATGTGATAAAATGGTCAATTGTGATAAAAATATTAAACAAAGGGTATCAACTCAACTGAAACTGCTGCCTTTACCGTAATTAAAAGTTCAAAACCTTCAGAAATGTTTGCTCTGGATAGGTATGAATCTGGTAGGTGGCACACTGTGAGTGGACTACTTCCATTTTAACCCACCATATGCTCTGAGTGTTGATTGGCATATCAAACCCCACTGCATTGTAAACACAGTTCTCGATTTTTGGCACAGAAAGGGTTAAAATTGCATGATGCTGGCAACGAGTACAAGGGATAATCTTTGTGGATATAGCTTGACCCATCTGTTATGAACAATCCTTGAAAAACCTCTATCCTTTGAGTAAATGTGACAGAGAAATCAGATGGTCACTTCAACAGTTAATTATCATGTGTAACCCGGTATGTGTCCTGTGTTATTGCAATGCAAGTCACGGTGTTATAGTCACGGTGTTACAGTTACTGTAACACCGTGACACATTTTAATCAGCTTTAATTAATTAACAAAATGAGTTACCATCATTTTGGTACTTGTATATGGTAGCTACATGTGGTCATGATTTGGGCTATCAAAATAAACCCTTTTGTGTTTGTAATTTTCAAACAATACTAAAAACATCAGTTTTTACCGTAACACCGTGACATTATCTATGATCGTATTTACGATGTTCGCTGAAGCTTAACACAGAGAAAATCTTGTACTTCGATGATTTGGTAATGATGTTCAACCCTTAAACTCTGAAAACAAAGGCAAAGTTTTTACCTCCTTTTTCATTTTCTCAGGCTACATTCATTTAACTTCATTATATTTTTCAGATAATTATGTCCAATTTAATTATGCTGATTTTGTGCATATATTTAGCAAAGTAAATGATGTGATTTTTTAACAAGATGGTCAAATATGAAAAATTCAGTCCTTAAACTTTCATTTGATACCAAAATGAGTGAGATTTGACTATTTTGACAATTTGATGGTCATGTCCACTTTATCGTGGAATTGCCCTGCTTCAAGATCTAGTTTCGCCAGTTTCGCGGTCAATTTTTTCTTTCGAATAAGTACGATCGGCCGTTACTTCAACAGCACCACCATGCGGTGTGTATGTGCCATCCACAAACTTTCCTCCCGGTTTTCCGCCCGATCGAGAGCGAGTGAGACACGACGGTGCTACAACTGTACGCATAGCTACAGTAACAAAGCATCATTGTCTGTTGTGTGCGAAGTCGCGCTGCGCACTCAACTGCCTCTGGCCAACCAGACGCTGTTACTAGTACTACTACGCTGTGCGAATACATGTACAGCGACTGGGCTGTGTACAGCCAAGGAGGTATTACACCGCAGTGGGCTACTGTCCTCCACCTGTGCAGTTTGTGACACGTACATGTTCATCGGTGGGATCAGTCAGTCGGCAAGCTCGAAAGCGTTTTTTTTTTTAGACGGCAAACACATTGGGTTAGGGTTAGGGTTTAGGGTTAGGTTTAGGGTTAGGGTTAGGGTTTGATGGTTAGGGTTAGGGTTAGGGTTTTTGGTTAGGGTTAGGGTTAGGGTTGGGGTTGGGGTTTGGGTTAGGGTTGGTTAGGGTTAGGGTTAGGTTTAGGGATAGGGTCCCCAATAGATTTTTAGGGTCCCCAATCTGCGCCGTCTAAAAAAAAACACGCCCCCCGCCAAAGCAAAAGAAACCTTCCTATGACGCCACCCATCAAACAATCTACAGTAGATCTAGAACTACCTGTATGCCAATAAGACTAGTAGGCCTAGGCCTACCGGTATATACAATTTTAGTGTAAGAAACAAATGACACAAACAATGAATGATTATTTGTTTTAACGTTACAATATACACTCTAAAAAGGTAACGTTACTCCTAACACTAACTAAAAAATAACAAAATCTGACCTTTGAGTCCTTCGTTAGACGAATGCTGTTGGGATATCTCAGCACACTCGTCAAGATAACTTTTTGCCTCAAGGTTAGTCCGAGCAGTTTCTCTTTGACTTTGGTCTCTGTGTCAGCCGTAACATTATAGAAGCACGGAAGTACCTTCTCCTCACTGCTGACAGTGACACTGCTACTGGCACCAGCAGCCACACTGTCACTGCAGGCCGGCGTCTTCTCAATCACCATGCCGACCAAAAAGGACTCAGTGCAACCACCTCTCCTTCTTTCCGTGAACTTTTCGACAACCATTACCTGCATTGTTTCAACACCCATGATGTCGATTGAGCAATGAGCAAACCAATTCAACAAGGCAAGGCGTATACTTTAATTTTTTACTGTAATTTAAGCTCCTGAACGTGATTAACGAAACAATGTGTGGATCAGGACCGAATGTGCATAAAAAAGGGAGCTTTACGCGCGGACGCGCGCGGACATTCAAATGGAAACGAACAAGATGACGCACGGTTCTGCGCACCGGCTCAGAACATGCCTACTGTTTTTTCCCCTCATTGAACGTCCGCGCGTCGATCTAAAATCTAGTAAAGGCGCTAATTCCTGTAAACAGGTAAAGAGCTTAATTATAAGGAGTTCGTCCAACCCACCCCGCAGAAGAGGTTTGACCCGACAGGGTGGTAAATGGGACCTCCATATACATCCCCAGGTAGTATATGATTCCAAATTGTGGTATCAGTAGAATATTACAGGCCACTTTTCAGGATTACTGATGGAACAAACGTGAAAGAGCCTGCGCACGTCAAGACTATCACACGTACCACTAGCACTGCAACAGGCAACAGTACCACTGGTGCGTATAGTAATCTTAGCGCAGACTTTCTCTTCGACAAACAAGGGTTTTGCCTGCAAACTAACTTTTCACGCCTAGCTGGAGTGGGTGTAGTGCATACTTTCTAGCCGTTATTATTTCGTCTTTATTTCTCCGACAGGAAGCAAGCCGAGTGAGAGCGCATTTATACCCAGTGATTGCGAGCCCCAAACCGTTTTTCTTTTTTTCTGTCGCAATCACTGAGTATGTGCCCTCACTCGGCTTAGCGCAATGCAGTGGGCTTCTGCACAATACACAATCTGCAACTCAGAGACATAAAGAGGAAATAAAAACGACTAAAAATTAGACAAGGGTCAGTGACGCCTGTCGCTATTGGGGCACTAAAAATGACAAAATTATCACAGTTTTTGCAATCATTTCATGAAGACTTCATCAAAACTCCATCAAACTATGTTGCTAGAGATGTCAGAAATGCAGTGGAATATATTGTAAAGTATGATATTGTGCATGGTTACCATGGTAACCGGATGCCCACACGTGAATGGCAACCCCCAAGATGCCTCCTACTGCTGCAAACTCTGATATTTTAGATGCAATAAAACACATTCTTTTTGATTATCGTTAAAAAAAGTTTTCTCCTGCTGCCATGGCAATAAGTATTATCCAATCAGAATTCAGCTGCCAATAACCTAACAACTATTGAAAGTAACCTTGACAGATTTGACCAGATTACGTGTTATCTCTATGGGAGTGCAGTTTTTCTCCAAATGAAAATTGACATGACAATCTTTATCCAATACTAGCTCACTTAATGCTTCGGTGAATTTCTTCCATATCTTGGTATGTTCTAGCTGAGACTTTGGGCTATCGTAAGTGTGCCCTTCGTTTTTTGATACCATGTCGGGATCACGTCAATAAACTTGGTTGAAATTAAAGATTATCTTCGATGTATTTTCATATTCGTTTCTTTTTGCAACTTTCTTTGCAATAACTCAAGAAAAACAAGCTTTATCAGCCCAATATTTTGCACATGTTTAATACATGTCACGTACATTATTTCATAAAATAACAACTACTTGATCGGACACCATCTTGGGTATGTAAATTAGGGTCAAAGGTCATAAAAGTTTTATCCTCTATCTTGGTGAATACATGTCTTATCTTTCCCATATTTTGCTCACGTAAAGACCATGTTACCAGAATTGTTTCACAAAATAACTACTTTTTGCTCAGATGCCATCTTGTCGTTGCAAAGTGGGGTCAAAGGTCATATGCACTTTTTTCTCTATCTTCGTTATGACGTGTTATCTCAATGGGAGGAAATTTTTCCAGATGAAAATTGACATGATTGTCTTTATCGAGCACTACCTCACTTACTGTTCGGTGAATTTCTCTCAGATTTTAATATGTTGTAGCTGAGACTTTGGGCTATCGTTATGCGTCCTCCGTTTTTTCATAAAACGTCGAATTCATGTCGAAAAACTTCACTAAGTGCAAAGCTGAGCTTCCATGTATTGTCATATTTCTTTCTTTTGGTAACTTTCTTTGCTTTAACTCAAAAGAGACATTCCCTATCACCCCCATATCTTGCAAATGTTTAGTTCATGCCACGTACATTATTTCATAAAATAACAACTACTTTATCGGACACCATCTTGGTTATGTAAATTAGGGTCAAAGGCGAAAAATGTTTCATCCGGTATCTTGGTGAATACATGTCCTATCTTTTCCACATTTAGCACAAGCAAAGACCATGTTACAAGAATCATTTCACAAAATAACCACTTTTTGCTCAGATGTCATCTTGGGTGTGCAGAGTGGAGTCAAAGGTCATATTATATACTTCATTATGTATCTTCATTACTGTATACGAAATTCGGTACCACAGATGGCAGACCTGACTCCCTTTTCTAAATGAGAATCCAAACGTCACACGGCCAATGTCCCCTCAACACCGCTGAAACCTGTATGGTCATGCCTATTTGGATCAGGACTCAGATCATTGATTTCCAAACAGATCGGATCACCTAATTTGTCAGTGTTGACAAATTCTAAGTCTAGTGTTAAACTTCCCGTTGTCACAAAAAAAGTTCTTTCTCCTCAAATGTTGTGTAGAGGTTAGCTCAGAAAGTCCTCATCCTATCAATGTCAAAATTTTACTTCTGGAGTCTCCGAAAGAGACTACATTGAGAGACCCGCTTTGCGCACGCGCAGTCATATCGCTTTTCTACGCACGAGTATTCGAACGCAGTTCCCTTATCGCAGTCGAAAATTCTGATCTTTTTTCGCATTTCGCGGTACTAACGGTTCTAGAAACCAGCAGTTAGTGGAATTTAGATTCCGCTATCTTCCTATATCGTACAACGATTATTCGGTGCTTAGCAAGGCGGCAAGCACAGCCTTTTCTAGCGGCCTCATTCCACGAAAGTCACGCGGTGGCTACGGTGATGGAGGTACAACAGCCCCAAGAACAGCTGCATCATCCGGCTAAGCCCGGCGCAGTGGCAAACACCAACGTTGTTTGCGAAGAACGTTCCCCTCCGACAGGCAAACAAGTCAAGCCGAAAAAGAAACTAGTTAAGTCGGTCACGGTTTCCGGTACTAACATGGCGGGTAAAGTGCCGCAAGCGAAGCAGGGCCCAAAGACGGCCGAAAAATCCTCGGATGTCGAGGACAGACTATCGAGACTGGAAAGTCTTCTGAGTAAAGTGGTCGACGCGCTGCCCAGTGTAAACTCCACGCCGCCGAAACCGGCATCGCGCCATTTTGTGGCGTACGATGAGGCGCACAGCGCCGGACAGTGTGAAATTCCTATGGAAACTGATTTTCAACAGTGCGGGGAGCCGCACGTGCGTGACACGGGCGAAGCCAACAGAGAAGAAGGCGAATTTGCGTCAGACGCGGCAGACGTGCTAGAAATCCCCGTTCTCGCAGCAAAATTTGCCAAGCCGGGTGATACAGGGCTACCGGTAGACGAGGACTTAGCCAGCTCTACTACTTACCTCATAAGCCACCCTCTAGAAGAAAAAGTGTTGGAAGAGACGGCATCTAAGTATCCAGCCCCGAGCAACTGTGTTTACCTCGCTACACCGAAGGTGAACGGCCCGATCTGGGATAACCTACCGCAACACACACGCAGTAGAGATGCCAAGTTACAGCGTGTGCAGAAGTCGCTGACGAAGGGCCTGAGCGCGCTAATACAGTCCTTCCCATCACCTCGGCTGACCGACACACAGCAGGACGCATTGGCGTTGCTGTGCAATGCCAATTTTGAACTCAATTCGTTGAGGAAAGAACTTATCAAGCCGGACATGGCAGCCACTTACTCTCATCTTTGCAAACCTTCCACTCCCGTCACTAAATTCCTATTCGGGGATGAATTGGGAAAGAGAATGAAAGACCTCAAAGAGGAGCAGAAAGCTGCATCAGGGGTGATGAGAAACCCAATTTCGCGGCCACAGTCTAGTACGTACCACCCGTACAGGGGAGCAGCTTTCTCCAAGCGACAATACAGAAGTGCTGGCTGGACTGCAAGTTCAGCTGCCTCAACACACAGACCAACAGCCGGCGGTAGTAGCAGGCCTTTTTTAGGTCAGCGCCCACAGTGGGGTCACAGCAAGCAGCCACCACCCCGCACAGCGAGCCGCCCCCCACAACAGGCTCCACAGCACAGGCCTCCAATGCAGCGCAAGAAATAACTACCAGCATACCCAAAGAGGTAGGTAGTTTCGATTCACATCATGATCATACCTGCATTCCCCAATGTATTTGTACGTGTGTGCAATGTATTCCAAAGAAAGCTCCAGTGGCAGTCGGAGGTCGAGTGAGGCTTTTTTACAGGCGATGGTGCCAAATCACAGCTGATCCATTTATTTTGGCAGCAATCAGGGGTTACAAAATTGAATTTGAAGAAGCATGTATGCCCCCTAGGAGGGATAAGCCCTTCATTCAATACAAACCAAACCAGCACAATTCAGCTTGTATTGACAGAGAGATCGCAAGCTTACTGACTAAGAATGTTATCGAAGAATGTGGTCATGAAGAAGGAGAATTTCTCTCAAACATTTTCACACGACCCAAGAAAAATGGGGGTGTTCGACTAATACTTGATTTGACAGATTTGAACAAGTGTGTGATTTGAACAAGTGTGTGAGCGTACAACACTTCAAAATGGATAACATTCATACAGCTGCCCTTTTAATCTCCCCAGGAGATTTCCTAGCCTCAGTCGACCTCCGAGATGCTTACTACTCCATTCCAATTGACACTGAACACAGAAAATTCTTGAAATTTCCATGGCAAGGGAAATTTTACAGGTTCAAAGTCCTACCAAATGGGCTCAGCACAGCGCCCAGACTTTTCACCAAGCTCATGAAACCTGTTTTCGCTACACTGAGAGAAATGGGACACATAGTATTAGGCTACCTTGATGATACTCTCATTATCGGAGAGTCAATAGAACAAACAAAGGAGGCTGTACGTGCAACCACAAATCTCCTGTCTGAGCTAGGTTTCGTAGTCCATGAGGAGAAATCTATGCTAGAACCCCAACAAGAGCTCACATTCCTAGGGTTTAAGCTGCACACTGGTGATATGACTATCTCCTTGCCAGAAGAGAAAATGCAGGACATTATCACAGTCTGTTCAGACTTGCTTGACAATACTAGACCCACAATCAGGCAGGTGTCACATGTTATCGGGAAGATAATAGCTACTTTCCCTGGAGTCCAACATGGCCCTCTTTTCTACAGATGCTTAGAACGTGACAAAATTGCCGCCCTTAAAGCTAACAAAGGCCATTTTGACAGACCTATGAAGCTGTCATTAGAAGGGAAAGAAGAGCTCAAATGGTGGATTAATCATGTCTTTGAGGAGTGTGCACCAATTAAGCGTAACAGACCTACACTTGAGCTGCGTACAGACGCTAGTGGGCTTGGTTGGGGAGCCACAAATCTGTCCATTGAAACAGGAGGCAGATGGAACGATCTTGAAATGAAAAGAGCTAGAAAGAATGATATCAATTACCTGGAGACATTGGCAGCCGGGTTTGGACTGAAGTCCTTTTGCTCTTCTTTACATGATGTTCATGTCCTCCTTAGGTCAGACAACACAACAGCAGTTGCTTATTTGAATAACATGGGGGGTATTAAGTCCAAGGACTGTGACAGTGCAGCTAGAGACATCTGGAGGTGGTGCATGGAACGTAATATTTGGGTTACTGCAGCACACCTTCCAGGGAGTGAGAACACTGAGGCAGACAGCAGGTCTAGAAAGTTCAGTGACCGAAATGAATGGATGCTTAACAAGCAAGCCTTTAACAAACTAGTTTCAGTTTTTGGGCTTCCAGACATTGATCTCTTTGCGTCCAGACTAAACAACCAACTTGAGAGATATGTCACTTGGTTGCCAGATCCAAATGCAGAAGCCGTAGATGCATTTACGTTGGATTGGGGAGAATTCAAATTCTATGCCTTTCCCCCATTCTGTCTCATCCCAAGATGTCTTCAAAAAATTAGAACAGATAGAGCTGAAGGCATAATGGTAGTGCCAAATTGGCCCACACAGGCATGGTTTCCTAAGCTGAAAAGGATGTTAAAGGGTGAAGCAGTGCTAATTACAAGGAGTAGGAACCTATTAACGCAACCTGTTACGCATGAACCACATCCCTTGTATGATCGAATTGATCTTCTCTGTTGCAGGTTATGCGGCAGCCCTTCGAAAGGACAGGACTAAAGAAGGAAATTGTGGACATTTTGGCCGCTTCTTGGAGAGCCTCTACCCAGAAGCAATATTGTGTGTACATAAAGAAGTGGAAAGACTTTTGCAAGAGTAAGAAGAAAAGCCATCTTCACTCTAGTGTTCAGTTTGTTTTAGAATTTCTTAGTGAGCTTTTTCATGTAGGAGGTCTTGGATACAATGCACTCAACACAGCAAGAAGTGCGCTCGCATCATTCCTAGTTCTTGAGGATGGTGCCTCTACAGTTGGGAACAACATTTTGATATCAAGATTTATGAAGGGAGTTTTCCATCTCCGAACCCCAAGACCTCGCTATGTAGATACTTGGGATGTAAATATTGTGTTTTGCTATCTCAGAAAGCTGTCACCGGCAAATGCACTGAGCCTACAAGATCTCACCAAAAAGCTATGCATGCTCATGGCTCTCATCTCAACACAGAGAGCACAGTCGTTGCAGCTCCTGAATTTGGACAACATGATACTCAAGGGATCATCAGTTACATTTCATTTCAGCGAGCTACTGAAACAAAATAGGCCTGGAAACGCTGGCTACACACTGAGCATGAGAGCCTACCCTCCAGATCGTCGATTGTGCGTTGTCAACTACATCAAAGCCTACATACGGAGGACTGAGGAAATTCGAGGCCAAGAGCGTCGGCTCTTTATTAGTTTTCGCAGACCCCATGCGAAAGTTACGTCACAAACCATCTCCAGGTGGATCAAAGATGTTATGACAGCGGCAGGAATCGACACTTCAAAATATAAGGCTCACTCAACAAGAGCAGCTGCGACGTCAGCTGCACACAGAGCAGACTTGCCAGTTTCGTTTATCCTTGAGAAGGCAGGCTGGACGAATGAAAAGACTTTCAGAAAGTACTACAGAAAACCTTTGCTGGATGGGAGCAAGTGTCTTTCAACTGCTCTACTAAAATGACCAGGCAAGGTAAACAATTTACCGTTTTGGTAAATGACAATTCATAGTCATTTCTGTTATATTTCTTACAAATATGGCTACTGGGCTTCAAAATCTCAATGTAGTCTCTTTCGGAGACTCCAGAAGTAAAATAGAAAGATTAAATGAGAACTTACCTGTTTGAAATTTGATCTTTATTTTACGAGGGAGTTGTAGGAAGAGAATACATTCCCTCCTCTCCCTCCCAAAGTTTCAAACGTGAAGCTAAGTTCTCCATAATCTTTCAAATATCCAGCAGCCACATTTGATGCTTCGAAAAATGACTGCGCGTGCGCAAAGCGGGTCTCTCAATGTATTCTCTTCCTACAACTCCCTCGTAAAATAAAGATCAAATTTCAAACAGGTAAGTTCTCATTTAATCTTTCTATTATACCATATATGTATCATGTCCCAAAGACGACAGATCTAATAAAATCAAAGTGATCAGTCGACCGTGACGTCACTATGACGTCATTGTATGAAAACACATTGTCATTCATGTGTCATTAATGGAATGGAATTTTCTATGAACTTGACCTCACATATAATTCGAATCAAGTTGATTCTACTCATGGTCTCAAAATTCATCTGTACTTTTAAAACGTGTGCGTACGCGCGCGTTGAAATATTTGTATGCTCCAATCGAGCTCAAAAGTTTTTTGCACACGTTTCAGGCCATTTGGAGCATTTTTTGAAAAATTGAAAAAATCGGACGGACGCGTACGCGCGCGCGCATATACGCACGCACAGCTCATATGCAATATAAATTTCCCGTTTTTACACTCAGATCGGATGTCTGAAATGTCAAGGAATATTTCGACCAAGTTTCAAATCAATCCGACTCAATATGACGTCATACGGACCCGTCAAAGTTGAAATTCCGCGCGCGCGTCAATGGCGATATACAGTGCAACTATGCCAAAAAACCGCCAATTTTAAACCCGATTTTACTCGTCAGGATGGACGGTGACCCCCCATTTTCTTTACATATTCTGAAAGCTGATGAGTTGTACATGTCATTTCATGGGGTGGCAATGCTGAAAAAATGATTAAAAGATATCAAATTTCTTAATGAAAAAAAAAGTAAATTTTCAAAATGACGTCATCAAATTTCAAGGTCACTTGAGCGTATCTCACTTATCCTTTGCCGATTTTGGCCCAGATTTCAGTATGTTGTAGCTTATTAAATAGTCTTTCATATATATAATAACACAGTTTTGCTTGGATGACGTTATCACCTCGTAAAAATGGATTGAACGTAACCTTGTCAAATTTGGCCAGTTTACGTGTTATCTCTATGGGAGTGCAGTTTTTCTAGAAATGAAAACTGACATGACTATCTTTATCGAGCACTAGCTCACTTATGCTTCGGTGAATTTCTTCTAGATTTTAATATGTTGTAGCTGAGACTTTGGGCTATCGCTAATGTTACCCTTCGTTTTTTCATACGACGTCGAGATCACGTCCAAAAACTTGGTTGAAATTAAAGCTTATCTTCGATGTATTAAAATATTTATTTCTTTCTGCAACTTTCTTTGCAAAAACTCAAGAAAAAAATACCCTATCACCACCATATTTTGCACATATTTAGTTCATGTCACGTACATTTTTTCACAAAATAACAACTACTTGATCAGACGCCATCCTGGGAATGTAAATTAGGGTCAAAGGTCATAAATGGTTCATCCTGTATCTTGGTGAATACATGTCTTATCTTTCCCATATTTTGTACACGTAAAGACCATGTTACAAGGATCATTTCACAAGATAACCACTTTTTGGTCAGATGCCATCTTGTCTGTGCAAAGTGGGGTCAAATATCAAATATACTTCATTCTGTATCTTAGTTAGTGTGTACGGAATTGTGTACCATAGATGGCAGGTCTGACTCCCTTTTCTATATGAGAATCCAAACATCACACGGCCAATGTCCCTATTAACACAGATGGAACCTGTTTGGTCATGCCTATTGGGATCGGGACTAAAATCATTGATTTCCGAAGAGATCGGATCACCTAATTTGTCAGTCTTGACAAATTCCAAGTCTAGTGTTAAACTTCCCGTTGTCACAAAAAAATTCTTTCTTCTCAAATGTTGTGTAGAGGTTAGCTCAGAAAGTCCTGATCCTATCAATGTCAAAATTATACCATATATGTATCATGTCCAAAAGACGACAGATCTAATAAAATTATAGTGATCAGTCGACCGTGACGTCACTATGACGTCATTATATGAAAACACATTCTCATTCATATCTCATTAATGGAATGGAATTTTTCTATGAAATTTACCTCACATATAGTTCGAATCAAGGTGATTCTACTCATGTTCTCAAAATTCATCTGTACTCTTAAAACGTGCGCGTACGCGCGTGTTGAAATATTTGTATGCTCCAATCTAGCTCAAAAGTTTTTTGCACACGTTTCAGACCATTTGGAGCATTTTTTGAAAAATTGAAAAAATCGGACGGACGCGTACGCGCGCGCGCATATACGCACGCACAGCTTATATGCAATAGAGATTTCCCGTTTTCTCACTTGGATCGGATGTCTGAAATGTCAAGGAATATTTCTACCAAGTTTCAAGTCAATCCGACTCAATATGACGTCATAAGGGTCCGTCAAAGTTGAAATTCCGTGCGCGCGTCAATGGCGATATACAGTGCAACTATGCCAAAAAACCGCCAATTTTAAATCCGATTTTACTCGTCAGGATGGACGGTGACCCCCCATTTTCTTTACATATTCTGAAAGCTGATGAGCTGTACATGTCATTTCATGGGGTGGCGATGCTGAAACAGTGATTAAAAGATATCAAATTTCTTGATGAAATTGTTACGACCAAAATCCCTCCGAGAATGATCGCACAAAAGAAACAATCAACTAATGTTCAGGCGGTTTATTAACAGTGATATTGTGGGTACAGACTCGTAATCGGTTTTCACATCAGTACAATAATGATCAATAGAAACAATTATAACTCGGTAATGGACTCACTTACACGTTTTACAGTCCAAAATCTGATAATGACGATGTTCACATAGTCCCCTGGTGATGTCCAGATACGATGTTCGACACACAGATGAATGGTCCTTGATGCACCGATGAATGATTCCTCCAACGTAAATTCCGAGGCACTGGTTGCAATAATCCACGTTATAAATCCAGGGTATAGGTCCACAGCGAAATGTGCAGAATCCACTGTTGTGACGACCACGTCCAGTCGATGCGTTTAATGATGATTCACTTTATAATGTCCAGCGAGGAATCCAGCCCGTCACAGCTTTGCCGTAACAATGTCCGTTGACACTAAAATATGGAGTCTATCTCCAACGTAGGCAAATTAATTCTCTGCAGGCAAAATGTCTCCCAGGCCTTATCTCCACAAACACAGTTTGTATAGCAGGTCAGCAGGTAACACAGGACTGACTATAACAAGTCGCTTCAGAGCCAGAAGTGACGTAACTCTCAGAGCAGAGGTGTTGGGTACTCTGCCTACCTCAGAATTTCTCCTGCTTATATACTATCCATTCACCCCTTTCTAGTACATTCTGTAATTTTCTCCAACCTGGGGCCACATACCTGAACATACTAGCAAGTCCAAATTCCAGGAATCCTGGATGACTCACTGCCTAATATGTGCATAACATCATTGCCAAAATTAACTACCAATCACATTGGGTTACAAGGGCAGTGCCTCACTCAGCCAGCACTTCCTAGAATTTTCTGGAATGGGTTAAATCATTCTAGATTGAGTGAGCTATAATGCATTTCCTCTCACATGCATACATGTACTGTAGCTACATTGTATACCACATAGAAAATTCTCCACTGATCTGGTCAGCCTGTATGTACTATATCTATATCATATAGAATGTTCTCCATTATTCTGGTCCACCTGTGTACATACACACTAAAACAACCATGCATACAGCCTTGATACATGCACATAACTACTTGTGTGTACATTTGTGACACCATCCCCCATGGGAAAAAGAAAGCCTTGCCGTAGCAAGGGTTTCTTTTACCTTCACAATTTCTCATTGTTATTTACAACGAATGTGAGGTAAAATCCAAATCAAACAACCATATAATCACATACTATCACATTCCTTTTGAAAAGCTGCATTGATTCCATGTTCTCTTTTCATGGATACCATTTACATTGATACTGCTTGGATTCTATGAGCTTATACAATCATGTCAAACTGTTTTGCATACATTAATGGATATGCTAAACACATACACTGTAAGTGATACGTGGTGAAAACTTTTCACCCTTAAATTCTACTGTGCTATATCCACTATCTATGTCACACCAACTGACTTTCTGTCATAACATTCTTTCAGCATATTCACATGACACATTCTCTGTTCTTTTCGTCTGTCTGGCGTACTGATCACATAGTTCACATCATTGAGTTTCTTTTTGACACAGTATGGGCCACTGAACTTGGCTTTCAGTGGTTCACCTTGTATGGGCAGCAGTACAAGAACTTTGTCACCTGGTTTGAAGGTTCGGGCTTTGGCATTTTTGTCTGCCTTTCTCTTCATAGAGTCTTGTGACACTTTCAAGTGTTCCCTAGCTACCTCACAAGCCTTTGAAAGCCTTTCACGAAACTTTGACACATAGTCAAGTAGGTGGACCTCATCATCCTCAGTCATGAATTTCTCTTTGATGAGCTTCAATGGGCCCCTAACTTCATGACCGTACACCAACTCAAATGGGCTGAAACCCGTCGACTCATTTGGGGAGTCCCTCGTTGCGAACAGCAGGAAAGGGATGCCCTTATCCCAATCCTCGGGATACTCCTCACAAAATGCCCTAATCATTGTCTTTAGGGTCTGGTGGTAGCGCTCCAACGCACCTTGGGATTGGGGATGATAAGCTGACGACTTCAGCTGCTTCACACCCAAACGATACATCACCTCTTGAAATATGCCTGACATGAAATTTGACCCTTGGTCAGACTGCACTTCCTTGGGCAACCCATACCTAGTGAAAAACTGCACTAGAGCATCTACCACAGTCTTGGCAGTGATATTTCTCAATGGGATAGCCTCTGGAAACCGTGTAGACATATCCATGATTGTCAAGAGGTACTTATGACCCGACCTAGTCCTAGGCAAAGGTCCAACACAGTCAACTAGAACCCGACTGAATGGTTCTTCAAACGCAGGTATCGGAATCAATGGCGCCGGCTTCACTGAATGCTGTGGTTTACCAGCCACCTGACATGTGTGACAAGTCTTGCAAAACTCGACCACATCCACATTCAACCCTGGCCAATAGAAATGCCTCATGATCCGATCCTTTGTCTTTCTGACGCCTAAATGGCCGCCAACAGGTAACTCGTGAGCAATCCTCAAGATCTCACCGCGGTAACAGGGAGGGACAACAACTTGACGGACCACCGTCCAATCCTCATCAGCTGGCCTATGGGGAGGTCTCCACTTCCTCATCAAAATGCCATCTTTGACATAATAGCACTCAGGGACCTTTTCAGCCTCAGCCTCAGAACACGCCGTCTGAGACAAGCCTTTCAACTCAGAGTCTGCCTGCTGTGCTTCAACCAAGGAAGACTTGCTAAACAGCCCATCACTGTTAGCCTCGGAGCCTAATACAGCAACCCCATCATTCAAATCCTTGAAAAAGGTTTCTGCCAACCAAACACCGGAATTCTCCTCCACATCAACAGAATCCGCATCTTCTTGAACAGCTCTACGAGCCTGAGACCTAGTCACAACACAATCTGGGAAAATCCCAGGAAACTCCTCCTGCAACTGCTCAGTTTCAGCAACCACCACTGGTTTATCCGAAACAACTGGAGACGCAACCACCTTGTCCCCAGCCAAGTCATTCCCCAACAGGAAGTCAATGCCTACCATGGGCAACTCAGGAACAACTCCAACAGTGACAGGACCAGAAACTAGGTCACACTTCAAATCCACTCTATACAGCGGAACTGACATATAACTGCCATCAACAGTCTGAATCAAGACTTTTGCATTAACTGCACTATCTGGTGGAAAAGTCATACCACCATCCACCATTAACGACTGAGAGGCCCCCGTATCCCGCAGGATGACTACTGGTTTACCTGCCTCACCAGAAGTACATGGGGTCACCTCACCATCAAACAAAAAGCTACGATAGCTCTCATCCACCTGCTTCAGCCTATCTTTGAATTTGGGAGATCGACTTTCAATGGCCTGTGTTTCACTGAACGGGACACTGTTTTCGGGTAGGACACTTTTTGACATGACAAATCCCATGTCCTTCTTTGTTTTGTTTTGCAACTTCCAACACTGTGACTTTACATGCCCTGTCTTGTTACAGTGAAAACATTTGATGACATTTGCACTTGTACTGGACCCTTTGTCAGATTGAGGCTTTGGTGCCGATGAAGATTCAGAACTCGTGCCTTTTTCAGGACCAGCATTCTTTGGATTGCTCAACTGAGTTTTGTCTCTCTTATTTCCAGAGAAATTCCTGAAAGGTGGTCTGTTGTCATTTCTGTGGGTCAGCTCATACTCATCAGCCATCAAGGCTGCTTTATGCAAACTTGTCACTTTGTGATCATCCAAATGCGACCTCACACTGAAAGCAACACTCTTTTTGAATTCTTCCAAGAGAACAACCTCACGTAGGTTATCAAACTCCTGATCCACTTTCAGGGATCTGTACCACCTATCAAACATCATTTCTTTTTCACGAGCAAACTCAACATGTGTCTGGCCTGGTTTGCGGTACGAATTTCTGAACTTATGTCTGTACGCCTCTGGCACCAACTCATAAGCATTCAACACTGCCTTCTTGACTGTAGCATAGTCACGTGATTGCTCTTTTGAGAGAGACGAGTACACATCAGCTGCTTTGCCGACAAACACACTTTGAAGGAGCATGGGCCAAAATTCCTGTGGCCAGTTCAAACTGTCAGCCACCTTCTCAAATGACACAAAATATGCATCAACTCTGTTTTCTTCGAACTTTGGCACTAAGCGAATGTTCTTGGCCAAATCAAATTCAGGGGGAGCCCTTTCACGATTTCCAACAGTCTGTGCATGAGTCAATTCCATCTCACGCAATTTCAGTTGTTGCTCCACTTCAATTTTCTTCATTTCAATTTCTCTTTCCACTTCTCTAGCCCTTTCCCTTTCCTTCATTTCCATTTCTAATCTCATCTTCTCTTTCTCCAGCTCTAATTCCCTTGTTCTTTCTCTCTCTTTCATTTCCATTTCTCTCTCCTTCATTTGCAATTTAGCAAGCTCAAGCCGTGTTTGATCCGAAATTTGAGCTTGATCTGGAGTGTCAATTTCTTCTTTGAGCTCCATGTGACCAGCTACTAAGTCAAGAATTTCTGCCTTTCTTACACCTTGTGGAACATCAACATTTAAATGCTGTGCAATAGCAGTCAAATCACATTTGCGTAACCTTTGCAAATCTTTGAGGGACAAATCTGTCCTCTGAACAAATGCCTGAACATCCATTGTACTGATTGACATTGTCACAATGTATTACACACAATGTACAATTGAACAATCAACTCAACTGATATTATATCTGTACCAATGTTCTGGATTCCGGAACGTTCCAAATTCTAAGTTTTGGCTTTAAATTCACTTCCCGGACAAGCCCCCAATTTTGTTACGACCAAAATCCCTCCGAGAATGATCGCACAAAAGAAACAATCAACTAATGTTCAGGCGGTTTATTAACAGTGATATTGTGGGTACAGACTCGTAATCGGTTTTCACATCAGTACAATAATGATCAATAGAAACAATTATAACTCGGTAATGGACTCACTTACACGTTTTACAGTCCAAAATCTGATAATGACGATGTTCACATAGTCCCCTGGTGATGTCCAGATACGATGTTCGACACACAGATGAATGGTCCTTGATGCACCGATGAATGATTCCTCCAACGTAAATTCCGAGGCACTGGTTGCAATAATCCACGTTATAAATCCAGGGTATAGGTCCACAGCGAAATGTGCAGAATCCACTGTTGTGACGACCACGTCCAGTCGATGCGTTTAATGATGATTCACTTTATAATGTCCAGCGAGGAATCCAGCCCGTCACAGCTTTGCCGTAACAATGTCCGTTGACACTAAAATATGGAGTCTATCTCCAACGTAGGCAAATTAATTCTCTGCAGGCAAAATGTCTCCCAGGCCTTATCTCCACAAACACAGTTTGTATAGCAGGTCAGCAGGTAACACAGGACTGACTATAACAAGTCGCTTCAGAGCCAGAAGTGACGTAACTCTCAGAGCAGAGGTGTTGGGTACTCTGCCTACCTCAGAATTTCTCCTGCTTATATACTATCCATTCACCCCTTTCTAGTACATTCTGTAATTTTCTCCAACCTGGGGCCACATACCTGAACATACTAGCAAGTCCAAATTCCAGGAATCCTGGATGACTCACTGCCTAATATGTGCATAACATCATTGCCAAAATTAACTACCAATCACATTGGGTTACAAGGGCAGTGCCTCACTCAGCCAGCACTTCCTAGAATTTTCTGGAATGGGTTAAATCATTCTAGATTGAGTGAGCTATAATGCATTTCCTCTCACATGCATACATGTACTGTAGCTACATTGTATACCACATAGAAAATTCTCCACTGATCTGGTCAGCCTGTATGTACTATATCTATATCATATAGAATGTTCTCCATTATTCTGGTCCACCTGTGTACATACACACTAAAACAACCATGCATACAGCCTTGATACATGCACATAACTACTTGTGTGTACATTTGTGACAAAATAAAGAGTGTTAATTTTCAAAATGACGTCATCAAATTTCAAGGTCACTCGTGCGTATCTCACTAATCCTTTGCCAATTTTGACCCAAATTTCATTATGTTGTAGCTTATTAAATGCTCTTTCATAATTATATTTACAAAATTTTGATTAGATGACGGCATCACATCGTAAAAATTAATTCAATGTAACCTTGTCAAATCTGGCCAGTTTACGTGTTATCTCTATGGGAGTGCAGTTTTTCTGGAAATGAAAATTGACATGACTATCTTTATCGAGTACTAGCTCACTTACCCTTTGGTGAATTTCTCCCAGATTTTAATATGTTGTAGCTGAGACTTTGCGCTATCGTAAATATGCCCTTTGTTTCTTCATACGGTTTCGGGATCACGTCAAAAAACTTGGTTGAAATTAAAGCTTATCTTCGATGTATTGAGATATTTCTTTCTTTCTGCAACTTTCTTTGCAATAACTCAAGAAAAACAGACCCAATCACCCACATATTTTGCACATGTTTAGATCATGTCACATACAATATTTCATAAAATAACAACTACTTGATTAGACGCCATCTTGGGTATACAAATTAGGGTCAAAGGTCATAAATGTTTATCCTGTATCTTGGTGAATATATGTCCTATCTTTCCCATATTTTGCACACGTAAAGACCATATTACAGGGATCATTTCACAAAATAACCACGTTTTGCTCAGATGCCATCTTGGCTGTGCAAAGTGGGGTCAAAGGTCATATGTACTTTTTTTCTGTACCTTCGTTATGACGTGTTATCTCTATGGGAGGGAATTTTTCTAGATGTGAAAGTTGACATGATTGTCCTTATCGAGCACTAGCTCACTTATGCTTCGGTGAATTTCTCCCAAATTTTGATATGTTGTAGCTGAGACTTTGCGCTATCACAATGTGCAATCCGTTTTTTCATACGATGTCGGGATCATGCTGAAAAACTTGGTTGAAATTAAAGCTTATCTTCGATATATTGAGATATTTCTTTCTTTTTGCAACTTTCTTTGCAATAACTCAAGAAAAACAGCCTCTATCACCCCCATATTTTTCACATGTTTAGTTCATGTCACGTACATTATTTCATAATATAACAACTACTTGATCGGACACCATCTTGGGTATGTAAATTAGGGTCAGAGGTCATAAATGTTTCATCCTGTATCTTGGTGAATAATTGCCCTATCTTTCCCATATTTTACACCCGCAAAGACCATGTTACAAGAATCCTTTCACAAAATAACCACTTTTTGCTCAGATGCCATCTTTGGTGTGCAAAATGGGGTCAAAGGTCAAAATATACTTCATTCTGTGTCTTCGTTAGTGCATACAGAATTCGGTACCAAAGATGGCAGATCTGCCTCCCTTTTCTAAATGAGACTTCAAACATCACATGGCCAATGTCCCCTCCACACAGATGAAACCTGTATGGTCATGCCTATTGGGATCAGGACTCGAATCATTGATTTCCCAATAGATCGGATCACCTAATTTGTCAGTCTTGACAAATTCCGAGTCTAGTGTTAAACTTCCCGTTGTCACAAAAAAGTTCTTTCTCCTCAAATGTTGTGTAGAGGTTAGCTCAGAAAGTCCTCATCCTATCAATGTCAAAATTATACTATAAATGTATCATGTCCCAAAGACGACAGATCTAATAAAATCATAGTGATCAGTCAGCCGTGACGTCACTATGACGTCATTATATGAAAACACATTCTCATTCATATCTCATTAATGGAAAGGAATTTTTCAATGAAATTCACGTCACATATATTTCAAGTGAAGCGCATTCTACTCATATTCTCAAAATTCATATTAACGCTTAGGACGCGCACGTACGCGCGCGTTGAAATATTTGTATGCTCCAATCGAGCTCAATATTTTTTTGCACACGTTTCAGACCATTTGGAGCATTTTTTAAAAAACTGAAAGAATCGGACGGACGCGTACGCGCGCGCGCATATGCGCACGCACAGCTCATATGCAATATAAATTTCCCGTTTTTACACTCAGATCAGATGTCTGAAATGTCAAGGAATATTTCGACCAAGTTTCAAATCAATCCAACTCAATATGACGTCATACGGGCCCGTCAAAGTTGAAATTCCGCGCGCGCGTCAATGGCGATATACAGTGCAACTATGCCAAAAAACCGCCAATTTTAAACCCGATTTTACTCGTCAGGATGGACGGTGACCCCCCATTTTCTTTACATATTTCGAAAGCTGATGAGTTGTACATGTCATTTCATGGGTTGGCAATGCTGGAAAAATGATTAAAATATATCAAATTTCTTTTAAAAATAAAGTTAAAAAAGTAAATTTTCAAAATGACGTCATCAAATTTCAAGTTCATTCAAGCATATCTCACTTATTCTTTAGTTGATTTTCGTCCAAATTTCAATATGTTGTAGCTTATTAAATGGTCTTTCAAATATGTAATAACAACAATTTGATTGCATGACGGAATCACCTCGTAAAAAGGGATTAAAAGTAACATTGTTAAATTTGAGCAGTTTACGTGTTATCTCTATGGGAGTACAGTTTTTCTGGAAATGAAAACTGACATGACTATCTTTATCGAGCACTAGCTCACTTATGCTTCGGTGAATTTCTCCCATATTTTAGTATGTTGTAGCTGAGACTTTGGGCTATCGTTACTGTGCCCTTCGTTTTTTCATACGGAGTCGGCATCATGCCCCAAAACTTGGTTGAAATTAAAGCTTTTCTTCCATGTATTTTCATATTCCTTTCTTTCTGCAACTTTCTTTGCAATAACTCAAGAAAAACAAGCTCTATCAGCCCAATATTTTGCACATGTTTAGTTTATGTCACGTACATTATTTCATAAAATAACAACTACTTGATCGGGCACCTTCTTGGGTATGTAAATTAGGGTCAAAGGTCAAAAATGTTTCATCCTGTATCTTGGTGAATACATGTCTTATCTTTCCCATATTTTGCATACGTAAAGACCATGTTACAAGAATCATTTTACAAAATAACCACTTTTTGCTCAGACGCCATCTTGTCTGTGCAAAGTAGGGTCAAAGGTCATATGTACTTCTTTCTTTATCTTCATTATGACGTGTTATCTCTATGGGAGGGAATTTTTCTAGATGTGAAAATTGACATGATTGTCTTTATCGACGACTAGCTCACTTACCCTTCGGTGAATTTCTTCCAGATTTTAGTATGTTGTAGCCAATTTAATTCTCTTTAAGTTTTGTTCGTTAAAGTTTTAATCGGATGATGTCTTCACCTCGTGAAAATGGATATAATGTAACCTTGTCAAATTTAACCAGTTTACGTGTTATCTCTATGGGAGGGAATTTTTCTGGAAATGAAAATTGACATGACGGTCTTTATCGAGCACTAGCTCATTTATTCTTTGGTGAATTTCTCCCAGATTTTAATATGTTGTAGCTCAGACTTTGGGCTATCGTGGTTATACCCTCCATTTTTTTCATACGATGCCGAGATCACGTCAAAAAACTTGGTTGAAATCAAACTTATCTTCGATGTATTGAGATATTTCTTTCTTTCTACAACTTTCTTTGCAATAACTCAAGAAAAACAGCCCCTATCACGCCCATATTTTGCACATGTTTAGCTCATGTCACGTACATTATTTCATAAAATAACAACTACTTGATCAGACACCATCTTGGGTATGTAAATTAGGGTCAAAGGTCATAAATGTTTCAACCTGTATCTTGGTGAATACATGTCCTATCTTTCCCATATTTTGCACACGTAAAGACCATGTTACAAGAATCATTTCACAAAATAACCACTTTTTGCTCAGATGCCATCTTGGCTGTGCAAAGTTGGGTCAATGGTCAAAATACTTCATTCTGTATCTTCATTATAGTGTATACAGAATTTGGTACCAAAGATGGCAGACCTGACTCTCTTTTCTAAATGAGAATCCAAACATCACACACAAATATGGTCATGTCTATTGCGATCAGGACTCGAATCATTGATTAAAAAAAAAATCGGATCACCTAATTTGTCAGTCTTGACAAATTCCAAGTCTAGTGTTAAACTTCCCGTTGTCACAAAAAAGTTCTTTCTCCTCAAATGTTGTGTAGAGGTTAGCTCAGAAAGTCCTCATCCTATCAATGTCAAAATTATACTATATATGTATCATGTCCCAAAGACGACAGATCTAATAAAATCATAGTGATCAGTCAACCGTGACGTTACTATGACGTCATTATATGAAAACACATTCTCATTCATATCTCATTAATGGAATGGAATTTTTCAATGAAATTCACGTCACATATATTTCAAGTCAAGCGAATTCCACTCATATTCTCAAAATTCATATTAACGCTTAAGACGCGCACGTACGCGCGCGTTGAAATATTTGTATGCTCCAGTCGAGCTCAAAATTTTTTTGCATACGTTTCTGACCAATTGGGGCATTTTTTGAAAAATTGAAAAAATTGGACGGACGCGTACGCGCGCGCACATATACGCATGCACAGCTCATATGCAATAGAAATTTCCCGTTTTTTCACTTGGATCGGATGTCTGAAATGTCAAGGAATATTTCTATCAAGTTTCAAGTCAATCCGACTCAATATGACGTCATAAGGGTCCGTCAAAGTTGAAATTCCGCGCGCGCGTCAATGGCGATATACAGTGCAACTATGCCAAAAAACCGCCAATTTTAAATCCGATTTTACTCGTCAGGATGGACGGTGACCCCCCATTTTCTTTACATATTCTGAAAGCTGATGAGTTGTACATGTCATTTCATGGGGTGGCGATGCTGAAAAAATGATTAAAAGATATCAAATTTCTTGATAAAATAAAGAGAGTTAATTTTCAAAATGACGTCATCAGATTTCAAGGTCACTCGAGCGTATCTCACTAATCCTTTGCCAATTTTGACCCAAATTTCAGTATGTTGTAGCTTATTAAATGCTCTTTCCTAATTATATTTACAAAATTTTGATTAGATGACGGCATCACATCGCAAAAATGAATTCAATGTAACCTTGTCAAATCTGGCCAGTTTACGTGTTATCTCTATGGGAGTGCGGTTTTTCTGGAAATGAAAATTGACATGACTATCTTTATCGAGCACTAGCTCACTTACCCTTTGGTGAATTTCTCCCAGATTTTAATATGTTGTAGCTGAGACTTTGCGCTATCGTTGTTGTCCCCTTTATTTCTTCATACGGTTTCGGGATTACGTCAAAAAACTTGGTTGAAATTAAAGCTTATCTTCGATGTATTGAGATATTTCTTTCTTTCTGCAACTTTCTTTGCAATAACTCAAGAAAAACAGACCCAATCACCCCCATATTTTGCACATGTTTAGATCATGTCACATACATTATTTCATAAAATAACAACTACTTGATTAGACGCCATCTTGGGTATACAAATTAAGGTCAAAGGTCATAAATGTTTTATCCTGTATCTTGGTGAATACATGTCGTATCTTTCCCATATTTTGCACACGTAAAGACCATATTACAGGGATCATTTCACAAAATAACCACGTTTTGCTCAGATGCCATCTTGTCTGTGCAAAGTGGGGTGAAAGATCAAATATACTTCATTCTGTATCTTAGTGTATACGGAATTGTGTACCATAGATGGCAGGTCTGATTCCCTTTTCTAAATGAGAATCCAAACATCACACGGTCAATGTCCCTATTAACACAGATGAAACCTGTTTGGTCATACCTATTGGGATCGGGACTAAAATCATTGATTTCCGAAGAGATCGGATCACCTAATTTGTCAGTCTTGACAAATTCCAAGTCTAGTTTCTTTGTATTGTTGTCCACTCATACGTCATATCCTCTAGTAGTCTCCTCATCCAGCGGTTTCAACACCAAAACTTTAAAAATTCATAACTTTTGCATCGATTGTCCGATTTTCCTCAAACTTTCACTGATGTGTTCTACTAATGTTGCTGCTTTCACTCAATCCACATTGCTTTTTGGGTTTACCTTCCCTTTAAATTTTTAGAAATTGGTTTGAGAATCCAAATTTTTTTTTCAAATATGTAAAGTTCTTTCCAAAGAATAATCACACAAAAGGATTAAAAGAAATTCTATCAAACAGAAAAAAGAGAGCAAAAAATCAAAAAAATTCAGTTTTTTGATAATTTTTGCTTTTTAAAGGTTGGGGATACCTTTTACAGACCTCCCAAAATGCAGCAAAACATTAAATATGAACCTCAGGGGACTTGTTTAGGCCACTGCTGAGAAATTTGGAAGTCAGCAGTTATCTACAATTTGAATAATGCACAAAACTGAACTACTCAGTAGTTCTGTGTGTCAGCCACACTTAAACCTTTTTGTTGCAGTCTTCTGTATCTTTTATCTATAAACACAAATCTAAAAGTATAAGAGCTGATGTAATAACATATAGAGTGTGTGGCAAGAATGTATATGGGTATTTCCAAAAAGTTGGGACCCCAATGTGTGACATACACCTCAAAATTTAAACCTATGTAATGGAGACTGAATTTGCCTTTAAATGAATGATCTTTATTAATAGTAATATATTACAGTTGGGATTACAGTTATGCCTCTCTTAGATTTTTTTAATGTACTGCTATATATTTGAAGAAATACCGATGTTACATGGACACCATTTCTGTAGACAAGTTTAATGATTCATCATTATTGCAGAAGAATAATCCACAAGAAGTAAGTAGTTGTAATTAATTCAATGCATGCTAGCTGGTTGAGTAATTGACCAAAAATGATGGCACATCTCTCATTATTTCTTTTTTCCATGCACCTATCACGTCTCTCTCAGAATGTATGAATGTAGCTTAAATCTTCATTAAACTGCCTTCTTTTAGTTTTTATTAATATAATCTCATTTATTCTGCACCTGTGTTACTTTGCTGAAAGAAGAAGTAGTAGTATATACATGTACCCGTTCGCACCTCGTGGAGCAGTGGAGCTGTGGAGCGGTGGAGCTCCACAGCTTATGAATATTAATGAGCTCATGAATAGTAATGATCATGAATATGTATGAATATGCATTTATGTAAATGTACATGCATTATGTATGAGTGTGAGATATAATAGTCTGTGAATGGGTGTGGCAATAGCAATAGTGAATTGTGGAGCAGTGGAGCTCTATGACCTAGCATATCATATTAGTGAGCTTAATTTATGAATATGTATGATTATGCAATTATGTTAACATTGTATAAACTATGCGTACGCTGTGGAGCTATGGAGTTGTGGAGTTGTGGAGCGGGAGTGACTCTCTTGCAACATGGCTAGTGTGGAGTGTATGTTGTGGAGTCTATGATTTTTGCACGTATACAGTTGATGCGAATATAATTATGCAAATGCGTATAACAGTAAGGTGCGAAGAAATGAACATTATCAATAATAAATTGTGGAGCTGTGGAGCTTCAAGATGACCTAACATATGAATATTAATGAGCTTAAACCATGAATATGTATGATTATGTATTTATGTTAATACACATGAATTATGTATAAGCTGTGGAGCTATGGAGCTGTGGAGCTGTGGAGGTGTGGAGAGTGACTCTTTACAACCGATGGTATGCCTGGTGTGGAGTGTAACTTTTGCTGTGGAGTCGTATGATTTTACACGATGATATGAAAGGGTAAATTAAATCAGCATCATATGCAAAGATTAAATGTATGACACAGATATGTTTAGCTTGTGAATGGGCGTGACAGTAACGCAAGTGGGCTTGAGTACATTTCATACTTGATTGTGGAGCTGTGGAGACTTACATTTTTTTTTTTTTTTTTTGCAACGGATTGTATGGCTTACAGTGTGGAGTGCATATTGTGGAGTCTAGTTTTTTTTTTTTTTTTTGGCTATGTTTTTTTAAATGTTTGTTTGTTTGTTTGTTTGTTTGTTTGTTTTTTCTGGCACGATGATACGAAAGGTTGATACAAAGTAAATGCAAATGCATATACCGGTAACGTATGAAGGATTAAGCATCATCTATATTGAATTGTGGAGTAGTGGAGCTCCAAGACGACTAATATATGAATATTGATAAGCTTTGGCGTCTCTTTTTTTTTTCCAATTGATTGTTTGGCTGGTGTTGAGTGTATGTTGTGGAGTCGTATGATTTTGCGCGATGATGCGAAAGGTTGATATGAATGTAACTATGCAAATTCGTAGGATAAGGATAAGTCATCACCAAAAGCAAATTATGGAGCAGCGGAGCTCCAACAAGATGACCTAGCATATGAATATTAATGTATGCAAATGCGTATCAATAATGTATGATTGTAAGATTAAGCACGCTCAGGTGAGACTTGTGGAGCTGTGGAGAGCGAGCCTCTTGAAATGATTTCTATGGTTATTGCGAAGTTAGGTTGTAGAGTCGCATGCTTGCACGATAATACATACAGAAAATTTCATATCACTACCGGTATTCGTGTAAATGTGTAAACACGACGTATAGGATCATAAGATAGGCCTATGATCACTGACCCGCTGAGCAGCGGAGTCGTGAAGCAGTGAAGTTCCAAGATGATGCAAAATGTATGAATATTCATGAGTTGACATCGCATGAACTTGAGGGT
This sequence comes from Diadema setosum, assembly GCF_964275005.1. Lineage (NCBI taxonomy): Eukaryota > Metazoa > Echinodermata > Echinoidea > Diadematoida > Diadematidae > Diadema > Diadema setosum. The sequence continues at coordinate 3,496,178 of NC_092692.1, read as the reverse complement.
TTATGTGGAGTTTATGGTGTGATGGGGTTGTGCGCGTTTATATGAGGTAAGATTTTATATGAATTTGCATGACGTAATCTCATGGTGTGAATAAATGACATCAAAGGTGAGAATGGATTAGGATAGCAGTATTCCCTTTTTTTCATTGTTTCATCGTTTTATCGTTTCATCATTTCATCGTTTCATCATTTCATCGTTTCATCATTTCATCGTTTCATCATTATTCATCATTTCATCGTGTAATCATTTCGTCGTTTCATCATTTCGTTAGTTCATCACGTTCATCATTTTATCGTACTAAATTGTGAAAGACATTTAAGTCAGTTTTCTACACAATGTTGGAAAAGCAAACATATAGACACACAAACTTGTATATAGTGTTTACAAGTGTGAAGTAACAGATTATAGTGTTTTGAACAATAATTTCGGAGTCAGATCTATATGCATGGTGTGATCAATAACTTATCTGTTTCTTAATATAACGAATAGGGATTCAAACAACTCGAAGTCTTTCAAATATATTCGGGTACACTAAAAAAAAAAAAATTACAAGAAAAAAATGAGTGATTGATGTAATCGACGTTTTGATATTTCCCATGTTCATGATACAATTTTTGTTTTTGTTTTACTGTATTACAAGTGGCACCTAGCTTCCAAAGTTTACAAAAAGGTATCTTGTAATATCGGGTTATATATAGTTGAACTTGATGAACAAAAAGATATTTCACAACAACATTTTGACATCGTAGTGTTTTCTCTCATGCATAACAAGCTGGTACTTGTATCTTGTACAATTTTCTCTCTCCCTCTCTTGTTGTCTTTCTCTCTCTCAAAAAACAAAACAAAAAAAACCCCAACAACAACAACAAACAAACAAACAAACCACACGGTCATTAACATACAATTATGTTTCGAGACGTAAGCATATCAGACGTTACACAATGATATTGAAGACGTAAAGTTTATTTGTTAATCTTGTTTAAGAATGTGTTGTACAAATTTGAATTTGTTTTCGGTTTCGTTAAAGTTCAGCATGTTGAATAAACAACAACAAGAGAAGTCGCACACTAGTACATAGATTCAAACAAAATGGCGAAATGACAAAATGACGAAATGACGAAACGGCGAAACGGCGAGTTGACGAATATGAGTACATAATTATTCTTGCCTTTAGAGGACCACGATTGAATTTTACTCTTATAATCGTCCATACACGCATACTCTACACAGCTACGCAAGGAGAAATAAATACACATTTAGTCTTTCGGTATTATATACACCTTAAACGCTTTGATAAACGAACAAAAAAAAAGTTAGTACAATTTATTTACATATTGAATAGTAGAAATATGGAAATGAAGAATATTGATAAATAAGTAACATATTACGATGTTTGTATCAATCGCTTTTGTCACAAATACAAATTAGAGAACCGTTAATCAAGAAAATGAACATTCGCTGAACATATACATACATGTATTATGGCGCATATATTCGCTATAATGATTATATACAACCATCGACAGAGAGATGGGAAGAGAATACTGTAGCTAAAGAATCTCCAAGGGAAAAGATTTACTCAAATACATAGTCATGAAATGGTAACACGAACATATTAGTCCGGTTTTGCGCAGCATTAACGACTATTAGAATCGAGACCCTGAGACTCGTCTGCATGAGTCATAACTCTTACGTAAGAATGACCGATTGCGGAATTCCCCAGTCGAATGACGTCATTGTTAATTTAAGTATCGCTGGCGAGTGATTAGCAATAGCTTGATTGTTGTTGTTTTCGCTGTTGAGACTGCGATTTTGCACGTAATTTAAATTACATAAATACATAATCATACATATTCATGGTTTAAGCTCATTAATATTCATATGTTAGGTCATCTTGAAGCTCCACAGCTCCACAATTTATTATTGATAATGTTTATTTCTTCGCACCTTACTGTTATACGCATTTGCATAATTATATTCGCATCAACTGTCTACGTGCAAAAATCATAGACTCCACAACATACACTCCACACTAGCCATGTTGCAAGAGAGTTACTCCCGCTCCACAACTCCACAACTCCATAGACTCCACAACATACACTCCACACTAGCCATGTTGCAAGAGAGTCACTCCCGCTCCACAACTCCACAACTCCATAGCTCCACCGCGTACGCATAGTTTATACAATGTTAACATAATTGCATAATCATACATATTCATAAATTAAGCTCACTAATATGATATGCTAGGTCATAGAGCTCCACTGCTCCACAATTCATTATTGCTATTGCCACACCCATTCACAGACTATTATATCTCACACTCATACATAATGCATGTACATTTACATAAATACATATTCATACATATTCATGATCATTACTATTCATGAGCTCATTAATATTCATTAGCTGTGGAGCTCCACCGCTCCACAGCTCCACTGCTCCACGAGGTGCGAACGGGTACATGTATATACTACTAGAAGTTCCACTCTTCAAACAAATGCCAATTAAAATCTATGGTTCATGTATGCTTGTGGTGTGGATACATGTGTACTTCAGATTACCAAGGTTACATGGACACCGCGTCATGGTAACTCTGGTAGAGAGATAGGTAGATTTGAGCCAATTTTTAGTTACCATGTAGGCAAACTTTTAATAGTCATGTGGTAGTCCTTGTGGAAAGGGGAATAAAAATATTTCCTGTTAGCACTTGTTGAGCTAATATCTATCAAATCTATGCATACATTACCAATGTTACCAGGATGCGGCGTCCCTGTAACCTTGGTACATATATCCTTGATGTCTAAACTTGAGCATCAAATTTCAGCTTTCAAAATGATATTCACAACATTTGTTAACTAGATTGTGAAAAAGTATTGAGAACTGAAAGAAAAAAAACAATACACTTCTGGGGTAGTCCATTTTCCAATGAAAAGCTGGTGATTTTAATGAACATGAAGTCATAGTTCTCACTGATAATTCATAATTTTATAAAGAAACCTGCAACCTTTTCATAGTTGCAGGATCAAAACAGCCACTTGCTTATTTCTTAACATTCTAAAACTTGGGAAAGAACTGGCACATACCAAGCAATGTAGATCAATGCCAATATAGTAGATCTGTACAACTGGCAATTATTCAGTGAGATCATATATTCAAAATTACCAGTGTTACATGGACACCGCATCATAGTAACAATGGTATGAAGAATGGTAGTTTCAAACCAAGTTTTCATAACTACGTGAATATGCTTTTGATAATCAAGTTTTAGTCCTTATGTGAGTAGAAATGATATATTCTGCTGGCACTGGTTGACATGCTTGTATTTATCATATCCATGCATGCATCACCTATGTTACTACGATGGAGTGTCCTTGTAATATAGAGGTATGTTCTCAATATGTCAACTTGAGGATCAAGTTTCAGCAATCAAATCAGTATTCTTGCATTTTCTAGAGTTTACTCAACTATTAAAAAGCTTGAAGAATGAGAGACGAAAAATGTCAAGAGCAGCACATGTATGGTTTCAAGACCATAAAATCTTACCTCACAGATAATGATATAATTTCAAGGATCACAAGCTCAACATCTTCATGGCTGCAGGAACTCAAAAGCACTTGGCTAACTTATTTACACTTCAGTTTTGTCAAAATGTGCTAAATGCACCGGACCTGCTCAGCAGCACTCGGCCTACAGTACTCTTCAGTTGGAGTGAAGGACATAAGCTCATCAAGAAAACTTTGGAAAAGAACCGACACATACTATGCAATATCACTAACGATAGTTGAAAGCCAATATACATGACTGACAGTTATTCAGAGATTGAATACACAATTACCGCTGTTACAGGGACACCATGTAGTTTTTAATGGTCAACTGTTCATCCAGGTTGGAATGTGTCCCTGTTTTCCTTTTGTATCATTCAAATCAATGCAGACATCCTCTTATTCCTCAGTATGAAATTGAAAAAACATACGGGACCCTTTCAAAACTGGTTCAGGTGGTTCAAGAACTCTGATGATGTCACTTCGTGGGTGAATAAAGTGGTGTTCCTGTGTTGGCCATGTGTAGAGATGGGGGTGTCTCTCATTCATGTACAGCAAACACAGGTTGTTCTCTTGTTTACTGACGACCTGTAAAACCTGAAGCACAAAAGAAGCAGTTACAGAGGATTGCATTGTAAGTATACGTAGAACTATTGTAGTTATTAGCAACAACATTATTTTTAACTGATTTTGAAAGAAAGACTATTAAACAATCACAAATTTAGGATTTAGGTTTCCTGGTTGCTAGGAAAACAAGCTCTTGAAAGTATGCTACAAGAGGACCAATGGTTTAAGTCCCCTCTGAGGGACTAGGCAAATGAGAACAGAGTGCTGTGCCTAAAAGCACAGAATCCAAGACAGGACCCAAGATATGGAATACACATTCAATAGACCATGACAGCTCCTCCAGCACAACAGTTCACAGGAGTTATGTTTGTTTGTTTGTTTAATTGTTGACATACTGGCTCGAGCTCAAACATATAGGTCTGCCTCAAGTAATGAAGAAATTTGGCACAAAAAAAAAAACACATTGCACTTGCTGAATTAAAACTTATCACATCAGAATCTATTTTTTCTTCTTTTTCACAAAGTAGCAATCATGTATCTAGATACTATTCAAACACAGAGAATTGAAGTACCACCTCTTCATCTTAAAGTTCTCACACTAGAAATTCACAGTGGATATTACAGGATCTGGCATCATTGCATTAATTTATAAATTACCTTCGCTATGTAAAATGCCTCCTTTCTGGGTCCCAACACTGGCACTCTTACAAGAACAAAGGAACCAGCATTGACAGGATCAGCAGGTTGAGATGCAACAGGCCCGTGGTTGACGGCAGTGGAAGGACCGAGGTACACAGTGTTGGCAAGCCCAGAGGCAGCATCAGAAGGCCCAGGGTCAATAGTAGTGGAACGACTAGGGTACACGGTGTTGGTAGGGTCAGGGTTGGCATCAGCAGGCCCAGTTGTGACGATGTCTGCAGACACAGAGTCGACGCTGGTGGCAGGACCAGAGTAAACAGCGTTGGCATGCGTGACGACATCTAGATTCTAGTTACATCTCCTTGGGCAGCATAATGAACTGTAAATGAATACCAAATTTAAAGCAGCAAGACCACACAGCAAATGGATGCATTGCTTGATTAACAATAGCAAAATCACTGTATTTCTAGCCATTACATTTCTTTGGGAATGCTCAAACAAATTCCTGTAAAACAAAACTATGCCAAGGCTAGGGCAGGGAACTCACAAATTATATTGTAATAGTATCATAATTAGTAATCTGTGGAATATTGCATGTTGCGAACATTTTATCTTGAAAAATCAATCGGTTGCTGTTCGACTAACTCTGTACAAGTTAGACAGGACCTTTTAACATTGTTATGACAAGCGAACTACAACTTGCCGTTCATCCTCGCTAGAATACGAATAGTAGTTGTACTAGTCTAGACCTGGTGAGGAAAATCTGGTGGTGGTGATGGTTCGAATTCAAGTCAAGGTAAGCAGAATAAACCTTCAAGATTATGACTTAACAAAGCAAAGCTAGAAAGCTAGAAAGCTAGAAGAAAAACAAATAAGGTCTAGATCTAGATTAAAAAATTATAAATCAACTACAGTATCTTCACAAAAGTTTTAGCCATTTTTCTTTAGACATAATCTAGTGGAGGCTGAAATTTACAAACCAAAACCCAAGGAAGTCAGTCTTTCTAATTCCAAGCTAATATTCCACAAGCAACACAATTAAACATCAGGAAAAAACAATTTCAAACACAAAGTATTAACCCACGTAAACATGCCACCAAAGTCAGCAGTGGAAGCATCTAAAATCAAGTCAGGAAGTTCATGCATGCATCTCTCTCAGTCGAAGAAGCACACATATTCACATACTAGTACTAGATATCTTAGTAGCAGTACGCCGGTAACTTTACTAGTAGTAGTACTAGCAGTAGTATACTACCAGTGGCAGTGGATAGGCTCTCTGGACTCTAGCACTCGGCAGAATAGTTTTCTTAAAACAACAGCAGTCGATAGACTCTAGACTGCAATAAAGAAGTCAAAGATATGAGTTTCATACGCAGCGGAAGTTAACTGAAAATGGGAGAGCATTATCGTCTTCCCAGGGGTCCCGGCGAGACGGGTGACAGAGCTGCAAACCGTTCCGAAAAATTCGTATTTGTTACGAAAAATCGAAGGGAATACGAAAATATGAAAACGTCCATAGAAAGTACGAATTCACAGTGGGAAAAATATTGGGTAAAAAATGGCAAACGCACGTCGCATGTGCCATCTGTATACTCAGCTGGGATATCGATGCAACGCGTACGCACCGTATGTGGAAAGCGCTGAATAGAAAAGTGTGCGCACACGCATATCGCTGCTTGCGTACTGTGTACACCGAACAGAACTTCGCGCACGTGAATCCCTGCCGCCAACAGACCCTGGATGTTTACATGGATCGCCGTGGTATCCCCATGTGTGGCCGGCTGGGGAGCGTGAGTATAGTAGCTTAGCTGCACACTGTAGCCAGCTGCCACTACAGTACCCTATTTCGTTTTGAGGCGGGGTAGAAAGCGTTCCGCTGTGCAATGTCTGCTTCTTTTTCTCTTCTTCTTCATCCGCTTGTCCCTTTCCTCCCAATTACGAAATGATTTTTAGAGTGTTGTGTGTTTTTTTCATAACGTCATTGCATCATTTTCTGCAAGGAAGAGGTGAGTTTCTGTTCGTGTATTGATGTGCACTGCAGTATGTGCAGGTGAAAAGCGTTTGAACTTTCTTTCCCCGAGTATCGTGGATACTTGTATTTCTAGGCCTATTAAAGGAGATCTCATATAACAGAATACTTATAACAAACTATTTTCCGGTCAAAATGAATTAATTTCCTTTGTTTTGTATCGTTTATTGACTTGATCCCAAGGATCTCGTCGCAATACCGAGTTTCCAATGTGTATTTATTTTCGCGTAGCATTCGGTGCTGCAAAATTTTGCTAGGGCCTAAGCTTTCTACTAAACTTCGTTTTATTTTTGTCGTTTCTCACACCTCGTTTGGTATGATTTCTTCCATTTTATATCACTTTATCCGTTCCCTTTATACTTTAAACGTAATTCTCTTACGTGTCTCGCACTGTTATTTCCGTAACGGCGATTTCTCCGCTTCGCTGCAATACTTTTTTTTTCGAATCGAAGCGACGGAGTTTGATCCCAGCCGCTTCGTTGTGCCGTTTGTTGTATTTTCTAAATGTTTGTGTTGTTGGGAGGTGTTGATACTTTGTATTTGTTATTTATTTTCCTAGGTATTTATCTTGAGGGATTATGCGTGTTTCTTAATGCAATTGACAGGAAAAGGCTAAAATGATCTTGAGTGTCTCATGGTGATGATGATAACTATGCTGGTGACTGGTGTAAAAAGATGGCTTCCTGTGAATGCTGAGCGTACATGACGTTTGTTTTATTTCACTTTTCCCTCTTACTCTTCTTTCCCCTCTCAAGAATGATAAAAAAAAAAGAAATTACATACACCTCACATTCACAACAAAAAGAACCATGTGCTGTAGCAACCTTCGTAAAGTTAAATCTAAATGTTCAATATCAGCAAAGAATAAGGGGAAAACACGAATGACAAATAAAAGCGAAGAGATCGTGTATGCAGTCTCTTCGGCTCGAAGAAACTTGACGCCCCACCCCTCTCCCTTGTGGAAATTTCCACAAAAGCAGGTGCCACACCCAGGTGCGTACCAGACGAAAGAATGCGCGACCTGGAATAAACAGCGTGTAAATATCCTGGAAATATCGATCGAAGAACCATCTCATTAGTTGAATTAAAGGAATCATTGCAAAGATGATATGATTCTGTTTCTATAGCCTTTCTTTTGGCGCATAGTAGGAAACATCGAACAGTCAATTGTACTTATGTAGTGTACTTGATCGAATATCTCATGTTCCCTGAACAATAAAAAAAGGATTGATTATTCAGTCAATTAAAAATGCAATCACAGAAATACATGAAAGGTCTCGTATGCCCAGACAAATTCACTACGAGTAGGTCCAATGAGATGCAGTCATCACCTGGTTAGACAGCAAAATACAATGTGTAATGACAATTAATTACAGTTCACGCTCATCAAAACTGCTTATTACTTTTCAAAGTTTTGGCTATCAACATTCGTTCGTGGGTGTATTTTGTTTGTTTGTTTGTTTGTTTTGTGTGTTTTTCCCTCGTGAAAGACGTAATGATTTCTTTGTATCGAACGTAAACTGCATGTTTACCGTAAACAAGCCATTCAGCTCAGCTCAGCTGTGGCGCATACCTCCATCGAACTTGCAGTAACCTCTCATAGGCAGGAGCACATGGCGCATATTCCTTTAAACTTGAAAGTGAAGCCACTTGTTTGCACATCGGCGCTTCCATACACAGCGCGGCATTTTGCGATCATCGTTATAGCAGACTTTCCGATTCCAGTCAGGGGAAAAGGAATTGGAATACTTCGGAAAATACTGATGTTTAAAATCCAATAAAATGAAAAAAGCCTGAAAAAAACGCATGATTATGTTTTAATAGTAAACAATAATTGGAAACACAGAACAGAGTTTTGCATCCGCTCACACAGAAGCTCTCTTGAGAAGATGAAAGCATTCCCCGTCCCCTGCTAGATAGTGGAAGCTTCCATAATCGGCCCAGCAAGTTTTTGGAGGTACATACTTGCACTTGTACACATTCATTGCGAGAAAGCAATCAATCAACGCTGAACATTGCGTAGTTTGGCATCTTTATCGTGCTGGTGACCAGCTCGATGCTTCGGCATAACGTTATGTTTAGAGCCTGTAGGCCTCGTAAATCGACGAGTTTTAATAATTCAAAATAGCAAAAAGAGGGAGATTGAAAAAATACGAATTCTGGTGGAAAAAAACGAATTTTGGAGCTGCTGAGTACTAATTTGTGCTTCCAAAGCTTGGCAGCTCTGGGGTGAATACGCGAAACTCATTTACGGTGGTGTCATTCATTCACACGGTACACCGTCAAAACAGTCAACATTGCAAAAGAACAATATCTACACAACCCAAAGTGAAATTTCTGATTTTAAATGTTCACGAAATGGTACTTAAAGACGAAGAAAATCAACTTCAACTGCAAGAAGTAGAACATTTTCCCATTTTGTTGATATTTCCGTTGAATGTGAGGGGAGATCTCGCGTTATCAAGTTCCGAATATTACTAACTTATTTTTGAATATGTGGGACTACACAAAAAAAGAGTTCTGCATCTAATAATAGTTTTTGATATATATAAGACCCAAATCATGAGAAAAAACATGCATAAATACAGCATGAATACCAGCGGTGGGATGTACTTACAGTTTTGCTTCACCTGAAGACGAGACGAAGATTTTACCCTCACTTTCCGTAACATCGACATCGTATTATTCTACGCCTGTACCAACGTTACGAGTGACGTCATGACTTCAACGAGTGGTCCAAAGAAACTGCGACCCACTGCAGCACTTTCGCCTGGCAACATACGAGTATTGCAGTCTGTAGATTACTTTCGCGGGAATTTTTTAGCGCTCTCGGTGTGAGTGATCATGCCGACTGCGCGAGTTTGTACCAACGTTACAAATTGTGCATGAGACACCGCCCGCTCTTATGGCTCTTCGATGGGGAATTTCAGCTGCGCGCCAACATGATTTTGCCTCTATTTTCGGTCATTATTTCACTGAATGACTCTTTTATTCAAATATGTGGTGTTTGTAAGTACAAGATTGTCCACTGCAGTTTTTAAGACAGAAATACCAACGTTACTACACGTTGTTAAATTGGACACCGCGTGTAACGTTGGTACATGCAATTTCTAGACGCAATTTCAGACTGATCAAAAACTTCCCCGTGCATCTCATTATAGTTTTAAAGGGGCATTGCATCGTGTAGCATGGTTATATAGACTTCTGTGAAATAAACAATGTTGTTTGTTATATATTGGCATATGAAGGCAGGCTGTTTTGATGTCACAGAAAAAAGGGATAAAGGGGCTCAAGACACCAGCACAAACACATGCAAAAAAAAAAAATGGTTTGACAAAGATATGATCTCATATCTATTTATGTATAAGCTCTATTAACCATCCACACATAACAACAGAAAGTCAGCCAAGATTACTTGCTGTTAAAATAGGAAGCTCTCTTTGTGGAAATATGGTCATATTGACACTGGACCCCAACTTTCTGGAAATACCCATATAACAAAAGAAAACTGCTGATCCTAAAGGACTTCACTACAATGGGAGGCCATTGTGCATATTCTCTCTATTACTTTAGGCCTACCTAACTAGGCAAAGAACTTTTGATACATTATTGCACATGTCATTTTCATCAATTAGTAAAATACCTTCTTTTTCATTAATAACAATAGAGAATGGAGCACAATCGACAAGTTGTTTTTCCTTTATAAATGTATATACATCTCCACATATTTATTACATGTAGGTGTTGAAAGAACTACATTGTAGTTTAGTTTCAAGGTATCCATCACGCTGATGAAAAATATCTTCAATGATATCCTTTACACTTTTACATTTGTATGCAAGAAACCCTTAGCAGTGGTGTAAAAATGCGTAGCAAATTGCCATGCGATACCAGGAAAATTATTCCCTGTAAATGATATCCATTTATGAACATGCATCTATACAGATATTGCAAAATACTTCTAAAATCATTTTCATAGTAAAAAAAACAACAACAAACACAAGATTACCTTTTCTGTGTTTCCTTTTCCACTTCAACTTTTCCCTCTCTTGCCTCCTTCTCTTTTTTTTCCCCAAGCTTCTTCTTCATGATGAATTTGCTGGGTGGTGTCGGAATGGGTGTGCATGTTGTGCATGTAGATGAAGATACTGGTGTATGGCTGGATCTCCTGTATGGTATGGTTGGAGGAACTGGTGGGGAAATATGTATGTTTGGTGGGAGTTGCGGTGATGGAGGAGGCTGGTATGGGTTTACAGGGGTACATGAAGCCATCATCTCTTCTCTGCATCTGCCTCGGCTTCTTGTGTTTCCTCCTCCTGCGTCTGCTCCTGCTCCTTTGGCTTGTTCTTCCATGTCTTTCTTTTTTCTTGTCCAACACAGAATCGAGGATTATTTCCGTCCAAGGAAGTAGTTCCTTTTTGGGTTGCTTTTTGGGTCTGTGAAGTCTTTTCAATTCTGGTGGAATCCAAGATGAACGACAAGCACGCCTTGAATAAAATCTATTCAAGAAAATTTCAATGTCCTGGGCAAGGAATGACTTCCCAACAGTGTTCAAGTGCAGCCCATCCTGTGCATACAAGCTGTCTGACAAATTGAAATCTTTACTGCAATCTAGTACTTGAAAATTATACTTCACAGACAATTCACTAATTTTTCTATTGTAATGGATTTGCTGTTCGTTTAACAATTCACAGTCCCAGTGGGGCAAGATGGACGACACAAATATGTTCGCTGAAGGAAATGTCTCCCTTAGCTTGAAAATTAAAAGAAGGAAGTGTGGTTCAGTGATATCCCACACACTCCAGTGTAGGTTGTTAGTTCCTACATGGATAACAACTGTGGAATATTCTTGACCAAAATCGGTTTTCTTCAAATATGTTCTAACTCGCTGATATGTCGCTCCCAGCAGACAATGAACGCTGACCTCAGGCGAAAAATGGTTCCTAATATCTCTTGGGATCGAATCACCAAGGAGCAAAAATGGCTGCAGAGGCCGGGAAGACCTAATGAGACCAAAAAAAAAAAAAGAAAGAAAGGATTTATTCAGTTGGTAATAAAATATACAGATTGCATAATTTCACTGCTTGAAGATTCAGTGAAGAACTTGAATGCATCCCCCTACAAAACCAAACAAACAAACAAGGCCAAATCCATATCCTCCGAACTCTGTTCAGGGGATACATGTACAACAAACTGTACCAAAGTGAGATATTTACCAAAAAAATAAAGTTGCTGAAAAAGAATATTATTCATGTGAAAGGAAGTTACTTTCTTTTTCACTCTAACTTCAAAATGTAGCTAGAGCTCTGGTACATGTAGTAAGTTTAAGTATTTCTCGAAATGAATTTAGAGATCTAGTGAGATCTGACGATGGACCCACTTTATGAGCACGGTTCTGAAAAGAATACAAAATCACCACAACGTCCTCAAAAATTTGACTGCCTGCTTTATTTGCTACATGTAAATTCTATTCTATATGAATCATGCTTTCGTGCACGGTCAAACATTGGCATGTGGCACTGGAGGTTGAGCCTTGTCTTGCTGCAGGTGATGTATGCGTATATAGGGGGGTTTGCATTCAAGCTCTTTCCTGGTAATAACAAGCAAAACTAGTGGTAGTGCTTTGCTAGTTGTTCACTAGTCTACTCATTCTTATACTGAACTTAGATATTATAGTTGCCAGCTACTGTCTGTCTGTATCATGATATCAGTACAACTGTACTGTATTACTTACGTTACTTGAATTGTGGAACGTTATTTACATTCCATAACAATCACAAGTAACGTTTACTTACGAGAGAGGTTCTACCTATCTTTAGTATTACCTGATTACAGTTTCTACAGTAGTATAAAATTTAGTAGTATTAGTAGTAACGTTACCGGTTAGGCAACAAAGTAAGCACTTCGGCATTTTCATAGTAAATTTATCGGCACCGTACATTCCAGCTTCTCATTATTCTGGAGTCATTTGAGTAACATTATTTATCGGCATTAGAATCTCTCCAGTAAATCTACTAAAAGTACATTCTAGCCTAATTTGCCCCATCTATGTTCTGGAAAGACAGCTCAGTAGTCTTGAAAAAAAAAAATAAGAGCAAGAAACACACATACATTGTACCCTACCATCTCGCATGGTACCAATGGTCTTGTTACCGACGCAACTTGAAGGATGGTTAACATGATTTTCCGTTGAATGCGATGGAGCTACAATGTACTGTCACAAATTCATTCAGTCCACTTTACACAGTAGCTTTACATTTTATGTGTACATGTAAACAACAATACAGTACTTAGCGTGCGAGCACCTCACGCCAACCACAACACAGTCAGAATGCCCAGCGTCAAACAGCTCAAAATAGCCAGCTACATGACGTAATGCGACACAAACCGTAGAGTTACTGCGCGGAACCCGTGTAGTTTCGCAAATTTCGCGTCACTTTGAAGGTAAATAACAAAAATGTTTAATTTTTGAGCCCAATCCAATTTAGTATTAAAATCTCCGCTGAAGTTTTGGCTTTCCAATGCTGCAATCAGTTTTGTCGTCCAATTTGTAACGGGGTCAGGATCCAGCAAAGTCTGGAGACTTACAAAATGCATTAACAAAAAATGGGACATTTTTCTCCAAGCATGAATTATTTTCTGCTTTAAAATATTTCTTTAAAATTATAAATCTTTATTTAGAAGGGTATTGTCTAAATATTTGTCTAAAAATAATGCGATCAGTATACTTGTAGAAGACACAAAGAAGCAATCTGGCAGAGCATGTTGCTTTCTCCCATAATCTTGTGCAGCGAGATCTGTGCGTGAGATTTCGCGAGACGAAAAATAAAAAGTTTGCGTAATACACAGCGTGAGCGAATGCTGCCGCTAGGCTGAGATACTTAATGGCAAGCGTACAACTGAACATGCATTAATATATGTGTACTGCTGCACATCTAATAAATAGTTTCAAAGATCATACTAAATATAAATAAACATATAAAAGGAATTTACACTTACACGAGAACCTGAACACTGAAACCTTGGCAACTAGATAATGCACTCAAAATATCTCCTCAGAAATATGTGTACGATGACAGCTTGCCTTGGACTGTCATCCATCATGATGAAATCCATAGAACTTGACACGTGAACAACAAACAGGCAACTGTAAAATAAAACATCACTATACATTTTACGAAGTAGTTTGAAGACAGTAAAGTCTATTCTAATGTAAAAAACATTTTGAAACAGAAAAGACTACAAACTTTCAGGATGGAAGCGAATCATTTATACCTGATTAAAAACAAGATTCCTTCCTTGCATGAAATGAAAAAGAAATTCTCTGAGATAAGCACACAAATATCTGGCGAAGACGGTTTTCAGTAAAACATAATCGCATAGCACACATTCCAAAAGGTGCAGAGGTAGTACTTACATTTGGCACTTTAAACTGACTGACTTACTGAGCTGAAGAAGAAAGACACTGCTGAGCTAGAACTTTTATGTATCTTTGTAAGTACTGAATTATTTCTGGCAAGTTACATTTCTAAAGTTGATAAATCTCTTACAAACAAACAAATATATGTAATAAACTGAACGAAAGTGTCCTTGGGTAGCAGCCACAAAACTCAAAGGTGAATGGTAGTAGTGATTGCACATTATAGATGCAGTTACAATTTTCAGCCTTTGTACTGCTGTAATTCTGTGTAAAGCAACTTAATAGATTTGGCAAGGCTTTGAGGTAGCAGTTCTCTTTGGCACTGATAGATACACTGAACTGAATACGAAAGACACTGCTGAGCAAGAGCTCTTTGTGTCATATTTGATAAGTTTTGAAATATATCATTGTGTATAAATCAATCTTGACAACACTCTTTAAAACAAAACAAAAAAAGGTAAAAGGCATCAACCCCTGGAAAAAAAAAGTGCAATTCAGTCAAAAGTAAGATTCCTTTGTTTAATAGCAACCTGCCAATGAAAAGAGTTATGGCAGCAGTGATTGCACATTATGCTGGCATTAGCAATTTGTTAGCATGTTTGAAAGTCGACTCAGCCTGAATCAAATCTATTCAGATTGAATAAATAATCCCATCATATAAAAATAAAGAATATTTGGTGTTAAAACAATAAAATGTTATCAAAAAGAGGATGTCATTAGACCTTTGTTCTAGCTAGGCAATTACGCATTCCATTTAGGATGCCAATTTGGCATACACATGTACATTGTAGGCACACACATGTACATTGTAGGCACAGCTAGCTGCAGCAACTTTCTTCTGGGATAACTCACATCAGCTATTCTGTAGCTTCCATCTGAAGCAACTTGATAGATTTGTCAAGACGCAAAAGTTCATAGTTCCCTCTTGCACTGAGAGACATACTGAGCCAAATAAGAAACTGACAGAACTTCTATGTTATGTTGTAAATTGTGAAATATTTTAGGTAAGTTGCATTTTAAATGTTGATATAACTTTTTTTTTTTTTAAAAGGTCAAAGTGAACAAGCAAACAATGGTATTACCTGAAAGTAAGCATCCTCTGTTAGCAGCCATAGAGCAAAGTCACATGGAAGCAGTGATTGCACAATGCAGGTAATGACAACTTAGTTATTGTATTGCTTTAAATGCATTTTCTTTTCTGTGAAGGATCACACATCTCTGATTAATAATCAGATCACATATCTCTGATCTGATTCAAAACAAACTGAATATTCTGTCATAACTGATATTTTAAACCATTACTTCTACATTGGCTACTAGCTGTCATCAGTGAGGGCACTACAAAACATTGTGAAGAAGAACCTCATTTACATCAACTTTTATCATTAGTACAGACCAATGATACTAGAAAAGGAAAAATCTGACCACATTTTGTACTAACATATAGGGTGACGAGCATAAGTATGCATATACCCTCCTCATAGCACAATGCTGCTCTCTCTCTCTCTCGGTAGCTGTAGGTTCAATCAGTCTGAAATTACAGACTATTGCTTCCAAGATGTCGGCATACATGTGAAAATTTTCTGACTTTTTCATGGATTTACAGCTGTTTTATTTGGACTATATCTTTGAGGTTGTCCTTGAGGTATTGAAATTTTCAGTGTCAATCTGCTGATCGACAAAATGGCAAGAAACAAGGAGAAAATGAATCTGTTTCAGGAAGAAAAAGGGCCAATAAAGTATGACAAGCAGGTATTAAAATCATTAGAGAAGTTGCACAGATACTAAACAGAAAAGACAAAAAGTAACAGATTTGTTACAGCCACCTGGGCTAGAGAGGAATGACATCATCTCTCAGACAGGAAGGTCAGGGAGAGCAAATTGACTGTCAAACCAAAAAGATTTGTTGAAGAAGTTGAAGATTTGTCACTGGAGTTTGCTGTAGCTTGGTCGTCACTGCTGGGTGATGATGAAAGTGGAGTTCTCTTGTGCTGCCCAGTAGCTGGTGATGAAGGTGGGGTTTGCTTTACAGTGTGAGGAGTACCTGAGAAGGAGATCAGAGACCAGTTCACAAGAGAACATCCAGTCAAGCCTGCTACATTCAAATCTTTGATGATTTGCAGGTAAGGATTTTAGGACACAAGATACGAAACACACGCCTTACTTTTTGGACTTGACGTACTGCTTTGTGATTTTCCTGGCATTAAGTTAAAATAGTATACAGCATGTCCCACAAAAAAAAAAAAATAATAATAATACTTATGGCACTCTAGATGAGTATAATATCAAAATTACAGCATGATGTTGTTCACAATATCGTTACAACCGTAAACTACAATTCATTTTCTACAAATGAATGAAATTTTATGATATGGTCTAATCATCACAAAGATATGAACATTTTTTTCATTACACATCAGGAAACTGCTCCATCCAAGTTTTGTATTAAGCAGTATATGTGTAGTCAGGTTGAGCTGACAAAATTTGTTATCTATTCAAGTAGGGCAAATAATATGAATTCATGTTCAGCCATTTGATTTTCTTTTGTTCAGGACTTGGGGATGACCTATTCATTCATCCCTCCCTGATGCATTCAGCGAAATATTACAAAATCTGATCAAAATCTGACCAGGTACAAGATGTATTCGAGGCAGAATTCAATCAAAGAGCACTGATGCAAAGGCGACAATACTAAAAAAATGTGCTAAAAATACAGGGAAACGGGTACAAGCAAAAACCTTATAACAAGGGCAGATCAGGGAGAAGAGTAGCAGTTCAAACACAAGAAAACATTGACATGGACCACATGGGGCAAAACCTTTAATATTCAAGAACCTTGACAAAGTTGCAGGAGAAACAATGTTCCACACGCAATTGGAGTACTTAGTAATTCAACGTAATAACGAAACTTTGATTAAGAGGTTTTGCCTTTTTCTTATTCAAGATGTAATATTGCAATGTGATATTATACTGCCTCCGTTTTTTAGAATGTTACGTAGTTGTAAATATTGCTATGCAATTACTAGTTGTAGAACTATACATTCATGGCATAAAATTTTCACGAATTGGAGCCGATGGCCTGCTTGCAGCATGAAATTTTACTGAAATTGCCGTTCAATGCATTTAGTATTTCGGATGCGTTTCGGACTAGCTAAAAATCATCACAGTTCCATAGTACCATCTCTTCTCCTTTTCAATGATGAACAAGTGTTCAATCGGCTTTCCTACTAGTAGTTCTGGCTCTCGGACATACTCTTCAAGAAGCTGTTTTGAGCTCTCTGCAGCTCTTTTCTTCCTCTCCCCTTCTATTTTCTCACCGAGCTTCCTCTTCTGCTCAAAGAAGAGACCTTCTCTTTCATCCTTGTCTGTATATGTGATATACACCTTAGCAGATGTAGTTGCTTCATTTTCTGCACTGCCTTTGGTCATGTCATTTGCAGTAATGACCTCCTTTACATGTTGTAACAATTCTGCATTGGAAAATTGTTTCTGTTGTGATGACAGCTGGAAGTGTTCTTTGGTTGGTGCCTTGCATTTTAAGATTTTACTCATAAATTGCAACTGGTTATAGCTGGCTCTTCATACAGTTTGAACACCGTCCTCTTCAAGCTCTGTGCATTTGGCTTCGGCCTCCTCTGGTGACGTCCAAGCACCTCCAAGGTTCATCACTTTTTCCACCAGGTCAAGTGTTTGGTTCCTTTGTCTTGTTCCCTTTTCTTTCACCTTTTGAGATTTTTCACTGAGGAGTTGCCATCGCTCTTTAAGGGCCTGCTTGTGCTTTCTGTACCTATCAAGAACAAGACAGGAATGGCCTCGGGCTTCCTGCATGTAGGTGGCCTTTGTATGAGGGGGTTCTGTTGTTAACCCACATGATAATTGTTTCCAGTGTCATCGTCCTTGCTGCTGGTTTTTGGCAAACCAGGAGATCCAGTTGCGCAAAATCCCTCTCTGCCACAATGTTTGTTGTCGGGACATTAGCAAAGGATGCCTCCATGCCTTCATTGATGTTCCAGTATTTTCCCCCCGGCAGCTGGTCTTGACACTGACGTTCAAGGATGAGCAGCATGGCACATGCTGTCATCTCTAATGCCTGTACGCACAGGGCTTCCACCTCAGGATCGACTTCTTCATAGAGTTTCTCTGATATGCTATCATGGTGGATTGACATGTCAGGCGAAATTTCTTCTCCATGAAGAAGAAGGGTGGTGGCATCTTCCTTCCATTTGATTTGGTGACACTGTAGTTGGTGGAGGTAGCGATTCATGCCAAGGATGTTGTCGACGGTGATGATTTTCTTCCACAGTGGATTTGTTATTGCATAGTATATGATTCCAAGTGCTTTGAGTTCTGCAACATGAATGGGCTCACTGATGTCTTCCTTCACAGCAAGAAGTAAGTTGTTTGGGTCTGGAAGGATCCCAATGAAACTTTTGATATGATCTTTGTGAAAGTAGGTCTGAGCAGTTCCTTCGAACAAAATATTTGCTCTGTTTCCTAGGTAGTTCACAACTGAATTTTTTACACCAAATTCATGTTCACCATATGTTGTGAATGCATCCTCGACACCTGATTTGTCCGAACCCCTATGGTTAAAGGCTTTGCTGGTTGTACGAACTACTCAGGTTACACCGGCTTCTCCAGTAGCAAAGGTGTGCGGATTTCTGCCTGTCATAGATATTTCTTCAAAGGCTTTCAAAACTTTGTTAATTTCCTCCGAGAAATTGATTAGAGGATGAAGTTTGCAATAGAATTGTCCAAACGATTTGGCATTTTCTCTCACTTCTTCTGGGAGATCCTCCCATTTTTCCATTACCTTTGGCAGCAGTTCATTTCGGAGGCATTGTACTCTACTGCTAAACTGCGGCATAGCCGGACCGTGGTCCGTCATTGTCGATTTGATAGAGCAGACCAGATTATTGTAGATTTCTTCTGGATTATCATCATTTCTGTCAAGAGCACTTGCTAACTCCCTCATCCTGTCTTCAAATGCTGTCATAGTGCTATCAGTGTCTCCTTTAGCCATCTGTGTGAGTCCAAGGGTCCGTGAAGTTCCATCCGGTAGGGTTATTTGGAAGTTCTGGTATTTTTTGTGATATTTTGTTGTTCCATCTCTGTGTAGGCAACTGCCGAGGGCTTCTTCAGGTCTATTGTTCGCCATTGCGGTTGCAACTTCAATGTCAGCCAGGAAACGCGCTTCTATTGCAATTTGTGATACTGTTGCTAAACTTGGCAGGCGATGCACTTCCCGTTTCCCAATTTTCTTCACCACGGTTCGTATTACCTTTGAAACTTTTGCCATGGAAACATTGTATGACAACAATTCCATTATTGTCTCCCTTACTTCATCTGTGTATTTGCCATCTTGAAATGTGCTCATTTTATCATCCTCCAACAAGCAAATATGGTCCGACAGTTCCTTGTTTTTCTGTTCCAGGAGATCAGCGCGCCTTTGGAGATAGCCAAATTCCTTCTCATATTTGTTTACATCGAAAGCAGGCCTTCCTTCAGATTTTTGTTGATACTAAAGTTTTTGTCCAATTTGTTTTTGTTCCTTTCGCTTGGCCTCTAGTTTGGATTGTATAGCCTGTTTGGCCTCCTTGGTGGCGCTGAGAGCATTTCTTGTCTCTTGAAGCTCCGTCTTCAATGATGTGATTTCTCTTTCAAGACGTTGTTTTTGCTCTTTAGACTGATTGAGCTCTGACAGTCGTCATTCTCTCTGTAACTTTATAGTACATGTCAAGCACACATGTACATGAAAGCAAAGTGGCATCACCAATAATCTAACATTAATTAAACCAGCTATCTCAGTTCATTCAGTGGTCTTTTAAAATGCACCATATACTCTGAATGTGATCTTTATTTCGATCCAACCCCTCCCCCCCCCCCCCCCACCCAGAAAATGTAATGAAAATTTCTCAACAATGTTGAGTACTAACAATGGGTAATTTTTTTTTTCAAAATTGTTGATTTTGTGAAGCTTTTTTTTTTCTTTTTTTTTTTTTTCTTTTTTTTTGGGGGGGGGGTTTGGTGTTGTGTGTAGTTTGGTCCGGCTTCAAGGCCACTTTTGCCGGACTCGTGACTCGGACTCTAATTTGTTACTGCCACTTTTTCAAGCATTAATATCTAGAGTAGCGGTACCATGATTCGACCACACAAAAAATTGCTTCCAAAATGCACTTGAAAATCTTGTTCAATATCACTCTGCACATTTAATACTAACATATCCACACACTCAAACATGTATACACAAAACATGGCAAAAAATTGCTCCAACCTACAGGTACCCCTAAAATGTCACATTCTGCCGATGAAATATGCGATGTCGCCGATTAATTTGAAAAAGCATGATTCTTATGCACGGTGCTAAGAAAAGCGGATCACAAAAAACGCGGGGAAAATGCAAATTTAAATAAACAAAACTTGCCGGGATTTTTTTTGTAGATAGCTGCGGTAGAATCATGCCTCTATGCCGCAAGAGTATCGCAATCGAAAGGGGTCCCGATAGTATTGAAATAAGATCGCGTCTGCTGCCCTCTCATGCTGGGGCTTAACTGCCATGATTCGACCGCTGCTCGAGCGGAACCTTGCTGCAAAAATGCCCGGAGCGGCCGGCGATAGCATCTGCCGTTTGCCGCTAGGCCGCGCAGCGTGCACTGTGGCTCGAAACTCGCACTGACTTAGCGTGTGCGGTCAAATCATGGGTCGGTTACGAGGTCCTTTTCTTATTGATTTTGTAGTACAAATCGAAAATATTTTTATAGAAATTGATGATGATTTATTATATTTGGAATATACTCTTTTTAATATTTTGATATAAAAATTGTTTGAACAAACCAACATTAAAGTAGTAAATTTTCATGAATATGCTTAAGTGGTCAAATCATGGTACCTCTACTCTAGACCCTAGGTAAAATAAACCAAATTCAATGATCAAAAGTGAAAATAATTTCTGTAAATTAAAAAATTCCAATTTGCATTGTATTTGTACACAAAATCACAAAATGGAGCGATTTTCGGCTCGACATGCATCATATGTTAGACTACACAACTTTATAAACGCCCGCTCGAACACAAGTTTGGTGTCAAAGTGTGTGTGAAACGATAAGGAAAAAACTCATGAAACTGCGTGGCAAGAGTGGTTAACACTTTGAACAAAGTTGCATGAACAATAATTCCTGAAACTAGATTTTATATGGCACTTTAACATTTTTGTGCAGTTAGATCTATACGAGCAAGGAGGATTTATACATTGGAGTTCCAACTGGCTGTGATTATTCAAACAGTTGTCAGATTTCTATTGATGTACAAAGGAATTCCACAGGTGAACTTGTGCCTTTGATGATCGATGTTCCTTGCTGCCGTCTTGCCCAGCATTCTGAAGATTAATTTTGAACGTTATCATAATTTTGGCCATATTTTGCTTATCTATTTATTAAATGAAATGAAATTTCAATTAATGATAAAGCATGTAAAACAAAAGACATTTCGTCCAGAAATTTGCGCAAAAGTGTAAATCTGAGCTGTATCATGTGAAAATGTTTAAAACTGTACCATCCTGGAAAGCTGGTTGTATCACTTTTCCGCTTAGTTTCCACAAATGAAACTAATATGGAATAATCTTCAAATATAATTCTTTATTGATAGATATATCAGATTAGTGCCCGCATATGCCCAGTCGAGTAATTTTCATCTTCATTTCAGCATTTTTTGCTCAATTTCTATTCGCGACAGTTTTGTCTGTCCATGTTGCATACGTTCACCTTTAAGTCTAGAAATGGCATATAACACAGTGTTCAAAGGAATTTGAGTGCTGTTATCTTTTCTAATCAATATTAGGCCATTCAGTTGAAAAACAACAAAGTTTCAATGAATATGAATTATTCGACCATCATGTGTTAGTACACAGGTGTCTGTCCAGCGTTGCGTACGTTCAGCCATTTTTTTTCCGTTTTAGCACAAATTCTCCTACATTGCTTCTTTGAAGCAATTTTTGGGCAAAGTTATCTCTCATTAAACAGTTCTAAATGATTGTATTGTATTGAGGCCAATGCACATTGGGTACAGAATATAAAGCGACATTCCTGAAAAGTACCCCTTTACTGTGGAAATGCCCAATTATATAATATAATTATGGTTGAGCCTCACCAATTTCACCATTTCCTCTCTTCTTTGACAGCTTCGATTCATTGTTAGCTTGTTGCGGATCACAGTGCGGATAAGGGGTGCTGTTGCTTCCGGAAATTTAGATGTCACATGGTCTGAAAAGCAAAGGACAAAACTTGTGAGGATGCTTTCAATGCACAGGTTCAAAGGTTCAGACAAGGAAGCTGCTAAGTATTAGTTTTAATTTTCATGGAAAGTGAATATCTATCCCCCATAGCAGGTTGTTGGTATAAACACAAATAAAGCAACTAAAAATCCAAAAAAGTCTTCATGTTAATCTCGTACCAACCACATTTACAAACTTGTTCAATTCTCAGAACTGCAACCACTCTTGAAACACATTATGATTATAGGAATTAAATACTGACAGCTTGGATAAACATTAGATGGACATTTCAGGCAACTATAAATGGAAATTGAAACAAATAACAGTTGATTAGAAAGACATGGATATGTACAAACTGTATGTAAAACAATATCAACAAATTTACCAACTGCAACTCTTCCTACTTGATTAAGAAAAACACATAGTTCACAGAGGGTTCATATATTAATTTTCTACCACTTATAATTTGATTGCAATATATCATAACGCTCTAATTGAGAAGTTATTGGAGTATTTTGAGATCAAATGTGTAATTAAACTTAATCAAAGTACACAACTTTTATGTGTGAAGCACCCTGTGTTCAGTAGCAGGTAAATAGAATGTTACTGGCTCA
This sequence comes from Diadema setosum, assembly GCF_964275005.1. NCBI lineage: Eukaryota > Metazoa > Echinodermata > Echinoidea > Diadematoida > Diadematidae > Diadema > Diadema setosum. The sequence continues at coordinate 3,473,092 of NC_092692.1, read as the reverse complement.
TTGAGAGCTCTGTGCCCCCAAATGAGGGAACATAAGTCCTCATTCACCATTGTTTTTTGGCCTTTCCCACTCATTTTGTTGTGGCACTTAAATCTTTAACCACTTACTCTTGATGTACTCAAGTTTGTTATGTATTTGCATCTTCGTCTTTTCAACTCCATGTTTGGAGATTTTTTGTAATAGAGTATCGTATGCGTCAGCATCAGCCGATGTCCCACTGAGTTCTTCATTCACTGCATGGTTGCAGAAGCAGTCTCTCCTCTTTAGTCCACATTCCAGCCATTATCAAGTGGTGGGTAGTTGCAAAATTTCCTCACAGATTAGCTCCAAAATGGTTAATTCAACTGCAACATTCAACAGGACAAACGACACAGCAACTCAAGTAAGGGTCGTATCGTCGGCATACGTATCTATAACATCTTCTGAAGTACACTCGGGTAGACTGTTGACATAAATTGAAAATGAAAGGGGACCAAGAATTGACCCTTGAGGTACACCTTCGATCAGTTGAAGGATGGGATCGACTTGGCTCCTTTGAATTGGGTCACTTGCTGTCTGTCACTTAAATATGATTTGAACCAATCAACAGCTTAGCTTAGCTTCAGCCTGGGTTTTTGAGAGTTTGATGGATTCTGTCGCCATCATTTGTTTAATGTGCTTCTTCAAAGCAACATTCTCACATGATAACTGCTGCCTATCCCCCTGCAATGATTTGCAGTGCTCATTGAGTTCTTCACGTGACAGCGAAGATAACTTCGAATGAGAACTGGCGTCAGTCTAGTTTTCAGCTTCACGGTCAGTCTGGTTGTCAACATCACGGTCAGTCTGGTTGTCAATGTCACGGTCAGTCTGGTCAGCTTCACTGACAGTCTCATCAACATGGTCAGTCTGGTTGTCAGCGTCACGTTCAGTCTGGTTTTCAGCATCACGGTCAGTCTGGTCGGCATCACAGTCAGTCTGGTCGCTGTCGCAGTCAGTCTGGTTGTCGGCATCATGGTCAGTCTGGTCAGCAGGCAAGACAAAAATGAAATGGTGCCATGCATCACAAGGTGCTACATAACTTTTTTGAGGCACTTGCCCAGTCGGGGCAAGCAAATTTTGATATTGTTGAAAAACATTTGCCCCAAAATAAATTTCACTTTTCCCCAAAATATCCCCTACAGAACATTTAAAGCTTAAAATCACATAAAGTCTCAAAACATAAAGACCATTTTTAAAAAACACAAATACAATAATGTTTGCACCTTAAAGATATTCTAAACTTAAAAGATTTTTTAAAGAATTAGAAAAATTCTTTTGAAAATTTTTGTTTGCCCGATTTGGGCAAGCATTTTATGCCTTTGCTCCATAATACTTGCCTGACTTCAACTTTCACTTGCTCTGGGCAACTGGGCAAGTGCTTAAGTGGCATCTTGCGTCACACTATTTTCCACAATAATTTTGTGTTGCGTGCAATTTCAGTGACCATTGATAGAGCGCTGATTTCAATGAATAGAGTAATAGCCTGCGGCAAAAAAACAAAAAACAAAACAAAAAACAAAAAACAAAAAACAAAACAGCTCTTGTTTTCAAAGGCGATACCATCAGATGTGAGTTACAAATCACAAATTCGCTCATCGCATCAGAATCTTTACTATTTTCATTTGAGTGACTTCTTAATTCAAAACTCGGAAAAACAATAAAGGGTGCCGATGAGGTGGTCACGCAATCGCACTCACTGAGTTTGGGGTGGGCCTCGTTCAAACAGGGGACAGTAGACAGAATATGGTCGCGGATGCTGGGCAGTGTCGAACCACAGGTCCCAATGTTTTCTTGGCATCTCGAATGTGCCTGAAAACCATTTTCGACGATATACGTTCTCGCCGCATCAACAGCAACCGGAATTTTGCCATGTACAGATGTTCTCCCCGGCCTTGGTCTTTTCTGTTCTCGGTTCTGCCTTGGCTTCTTTGGACTGATGTCCAGCCAGGATACATTGATCAGCGTTGGGCAAGATACCGTGGTCCGACATGTTGATCAAGCTCACGACGTCGATCCAACTTCAAGCTTGCATGTAGAGAATGAATTTTAATTTGATGGTTATTATTATTATCGTATTAGATCTAGATCTATGACTATTACCATTACTATTGTATTTTTTGCTATTATTACTGTTGATTTCAGGTAGACATTCAAAGTTCAGACAGTTATGACTTCTTTACAGCCATAAGTGGACTTGGTTGGGGATATCCACGGCCCCTTATAGCCGGGGCCACTCATTACACGTGATGCTGTATTAACGTTAGTCTTGGACCTCAAAGTTAAAGGACAAGTCCACCTTCATAGACATGTGTATTGAGTGAATGCAGCAATATTAGTAGAACACATCAGTGAGAGTTTGAGGAAAATCGGACAATCCATTCAAAAGTTATGAATTTTTGAAGTTTCTGCTCACAGTCACTGCTGGGTGAGAAGACTACTATAGCTTGTGATGTCACATGTGTACAACGATATAAAGAAAGAATAAAGAAAATTCAACATATTTTCACTTTTCTTGCATAACGAAAGAATACTCGACTTCTCTCTTTCAGAAGCCAGGGGGAATAATATTACCCTTAACATACGTCAGGAACAAGTCGAAGAAATGTGCACTTTATTCAAAAAGTTAAGTTTTGTGAAATTCTCTTTTTATTTTCCTTATATTGTTGTACGCATGTGACATCATACACTAAAGTAGTCTTCTCATCCAGCAGTGACTGCGCAGATACTTTAACAATTTATAAGTTTTGAACGGATTGTCCGATTTTCCCCAAACCCCCACTGATGTGTTCTACTAAAATTGTTGCATTCACTCAATCCACATGTATATGAAGGTGGACTTGTCCTTTAATGTTAAGTCTGGCTGCACAAGTCTTCACAGCTCACGCTTGTAACATACTGAACACAGGTTCCGAGCAAGGTATTTTTTAGAAAAATATGAACTGAAAATTAACATATTTTTTTGGCTTTTGATAAGATCCGCAGTAGAGGTATACATGTAGCTGGGTCTACACAATTGTCAAAATTAGCGCTCGCATATTTGTACTACGTATTCAGAATCAGGATCCCGCGGTAGGCCGATAGCGTCCCCACCGCGGAAAGACGATTAAGCGCAGCTGCTAAGAAATTTCGTCGTCCTGCAGGATCCTGATTTTTTTCTTCTGTCTTTTTCGTTTCGTGCTATGCTGCGTAGCGCGCAATTAGGATCAAGCAGGATCAAGCTGATCATAATTTTGATGCAACGCCTTACACACTACAGCAAATACCTTAACAAGTCATATTTTTCTTTTTTTCTGGGTCACCCAGTTTAAAGGTCCAGTTTACCTTTGGGAGCAGTGATTTTAACAATGTTCAAGATATACCACATTTGATGCATATGTGTTGGTCTGTTGTATCACAAAACATCCTACCATATAAAATGTTCGCAATAAAGCCTAAAATAATAGGAGATATCAGTGTTTTTCTCAATAAACCGTTACTGTAAACGGTTTAAGTCTGGAAACATTTTTGTTATAACTATTGTTCACATTTTGTGTATTTAACAACACTTAACATTGATTATACGGATTCAAATTTTTACAGTGGTTGTTTCAATAACTCACATATTTGAATAATTTTGAAGCGTTAATGCTGGGTTTTTATTTCATCTGCAAATGGTAAATTATGCCTTTAAGATTCTTGAGGTTGTTTTCCTATCAGGTCAGCTGATCATTTATATTCAGCTACAGTACATGGTAATTCAGTTCATCCTCTTGATTGGGATCTCATTTGCTTGAAGGCGGACTGTACGTTGAATGTGGAGAATTGTGCTGTGGATGATGTTGGTTCAGATGAGGTGGAGGTTGTTGGGGCCAAGTTGATTGAGGCTGTAATCCTTGCATACTGCTGGCTAATGGAGTGAATGTTGATGGTGCTGATCTTCTAGCCAACTGGGAAAGGGGGTTGATACATACATCTCGTGGAAAAGGATGAGGTGGCTGTTGTGTTGTGTGGAAATGAGGAGGTCATAGCTGGGATTGAGTCATGTTTTCGAAAAGGAGAGACCATCTCCTCTCTTCTCTCTCCCTGTCCTCCCTCTCCCTTCTCTCTGCCTCCTCCCTCTGTAAAGCCATCTGCATGCGACTTAGCTCCACCATTTGCTTCAATGTATCCAGCTGAGAATTAAAAACAAAAATATTGAGAAAGATAAATAATGCTAACAAAAATGTTTAGAACAAGGGCCTGAAAATCTACCTTATGTGACTACAGGCTTATTTTTACAATTTTGTGGTCATGCACATCAGTGTATGGATACCCAAAGTTGCGACCTGGGAGTGTAGTCTGTACTTTCCTTCCATATATGCACACTCTTCTCACTGCAAGACCACTGGAGCGAGGATATCTTGGTGAGGAAGTGGTGTCTTTAATGTTCCACTTTGCACACATTTCGTGGAATGGTCCACTGCCAGTAGTATGATCGGGGAGAGAGGACTGCCTCACCACCAGTCTCTAGGCTAAGCTTGACTTTAGCAGCTGTGATTATTTTGTTGCATACTTACTTGGTAAATTCCATGATGGTTGTGAGAAAAGTTGGAGTGAGGAAGAGTTTTACAAAGTCCACAGGTGCAGTCTGGTCATCACCCTTCACCAAAACCCTGGGATGAGCTCGAAAGCGACGTCAGGGAGTTTCGTCACTGTCAAAGTTGTTGATCCAAGTCCAAGGACCCCCAGCACCACCTCCACACCATCTCCATCGCTACTGCTACAAAACTGCTATTTACAAGTGCACCATTCTACAAAGGGTGTGTACAGTTCTGTTTGAGGTGAAACTTTTAACATTTTGCAAGATATTCAGAAACCACTCTATGAGATGTTGAAGAGCATGCAATTCTAAGGGGTATCAAAAATTTACTTGATGAAAATCAGTTTTGACATGGCTGAGATATCCAAAAACAAGGTGAAATAAAGAGATCTAATAAAAGGCATGGCCTGTCGCCTTTTATTATTATCACTTTTTTTGGATATCTCAGCCATTTGAAACCAATTTCCATTGAATAAACATTGAATCCTTCGTAAAATTACATGCTCTTTCATATTTTATAAGAGGTTTCTCATTATATCACAGAGGAGAACCTGAATCCCCACCACGACCAGTACTGTACAGTCCCTAGCTTATAAGGTATCGGTTCCCCAAAGCATTGTGGATGTTTTGGCAGGCAGCGATGCCTGCGAAATGCTAGTGCTTCATCATGATCATGTTGAGCATTGTTCTTTCCCTCCTCCCATGGATCATTGAAGAATACAGCAAGTGCCACATCAATGTTGTCACAGCAGCATTGCATGTGCCCAACATGCAGATTCTGCAGATTCACTCATCTGCTAGCCTTGGTGTGTACTGGATACCATTGGCTTTGATGACTAATTTGCCTGACATTCATTTTTTGTATGAATGCATCAGTGTGGTTAGGTTGGAAAGACTTAATTACACATTTTGGGTTAAGCTCCAAATGCTGGATTAGGGCAGCAATTCTTTCTTTTTATGCTTCATCGTGGATACGATTGGAATTGACCCATCCTTGCCTCATGTAGTACAGTGGGAAAAATGGCACTTCAATTGAGTGTGCATTTGAAAGTCGGTGAATTATAGTCCTGTTATTATGTGGCTGGGGCAAATCACGAACATTGTATCTTCCGAAAAATTGAATTAATCGTAAAGTAAAATCTTGGTCAAAGGTATTCCTTCTGAAAGCGTTTCGTAATAGGGCCTGATTATTTGGAGTTAGAGACAAAAGGAGAGAACAGTGTGTTAGTCGTGCAGATGGAGTTCTTCCTGTTGAAATGAAAAGTAATGCTGCTTGCGATAATCAAGTTTGACGTATGCACATTTATGTGTCTTGATAATAACTTTTTGACAAGAAGTATCTTGCTCATTTGGAAATGCACGTCATGTATATCTATTGAATCCCACTGAGAATAATGAACATCATTCATAATTCTGCAGATATACGAAACTTCAAGTGTGACATGTACATACCAAATTGCATCATTCAAAGAATTTCAAGGAATAGATATTCATGTCAATTCAGTGATAAAATCCAGCATTGGGTTTCTTTTTTCTAGGCTCTGCCTGTGTTCACATTTCAGAAATTCACAAGCCAATAACTTTTTTGTTTCTTCAAAGTAGAATTAATCACATACAAGCATTAACATCAAACATCTGTCAAACACAGTCATCTGTACAACGTTATTACACAGGTAATTTGAGTTTCTAAACTATTGTAACTCAAAAATGGCCTAATCCAATGCAAATCGATTGAAGATTTTTTTTTGAGATATAATTGATCTTATTGCATTAGATTTCTGATGCATTTAGAAAAGAAAAGAATTGGGTCCTTGAGGAAACTAGGGCTTCAAACAACAATGGATCTGGTAGTGTCCTGATGATGTTGGAAGCTAGTTCCTGGGACATGTCACCCTTTGTTGGCCATTTATAAACACCAGGGATTTTCTCAATAGCTATAGAAACCTGGCAAGATTAAAAAAACAACAACAACAACAAAACAATGACAGTGTAGTGGATGTTGTTACCAGTAACAGCTACGTGCACTTGAACAGTTGCACTTGATGTCTTGAACAGTTTCTTAATATCCCTCTGTTCCCATGAATCTACAACATCTTCATTGATGCAGATTCCTTCCTGAGAACAGCAGCCATGACAGAAGCAAGAAAATTGCCTCATCTTCACTTTGTAGGGCTCTGCTCCAACAACTGCATGGATTTTTCTTGTGCCCCTTACTGAGTGAACATTTGTCTTCTCCTGTCTCTTCGGACAGATTTCTCCTTCATCGACTTTGATGAAGGTTCTTTGAGAATGACTGCATTTGCCACTGTCCTTTGTCCCCTTGCTCAGTTTCTGTTCACAGATCTGGAAGAAGGCATCACTGTCTGTCACAACAACCGAATTGTTTGCTTTGACAGTTCTTGACACTGCATGTTTGATTAGACCTCCTTCTCCGTCACATGGGTTCTTGAGATGTTTGCTCCCAAAATAGTGACGTCTACAGTCGAGAAGGGTAACTTTATTATGTGGCTGGGGCAAATCACAAACATTGTATCTTCCAAAAGAATTGAATTAATTGTGAGGTAAAATTGTGGTCAAAGGTATTCCTTCTGAAAGCGTTTCGTAATAGGGCCTGATTATTTGGAGTTAGAGACAAAAGGAGAGAACAATGTGTTTATAGTTGTGCAGATGGAGTTCTTCCTGTTGAAATGAAAAGAAATGTCACTTGCGATGATGATGGTATGGTGGCTGGTAGCCGGTTAAAACGAAGTGATATGTGAGCACACAATCTTTTATTCTATGGTGCATTTATATGTGGCTGATTGATTGGTAAGCTGGAATTTGAATGGGGAAAAAAAAGAGTGGACTGTGATGATTTCTTACCATAATGAAGTGAACATGTCTATAGGTACTCAGCTCATCAGAATCATCAAGAGATTTCATCTCTTTCATGGAATTTGTGAGTGACTTCTTTGGTTCCTGCACTCAAGCTTGGAGCTCCTCGAATTCTGTCAGACCTTGTAGATTTGCCTGTAGTTCATCCTGCCTGGTTGACAAAGCAGCTTTTTCTTTCTTTAACTTTTGCAGATCTATATTTCAAACTTTCTTGCTCTGATGCAAGCCTCACCAAAGATCATCTTCTCCCAAGCACTGATTGTGTGAGGTGCTTGGTCAACAAGCCCAACCACTTAATGAAGGCCACAAAAAGGTTGTTCATGCTTGCAGCCGTATCATTTTGAATGTCTGCATCCATCCCATCCCCTCTCAACTTTGCGAAGTTCCTCCCTCCTGTACTGTTGTAGAATCTTATTGAATTTCTTCTGTGCATTGTGCCTATCACTGATTGTGTGGAATGGCAGTCCACAAGCAGCAAGATCACAAACACGGAGTGTACTCCTAAACACTTTACAAAGGGATAAAAGTGATTGAATTCTGATGACATTTTCTGCCTCTTCAACCAGAACATTGCTCAAATCCTCCAACACATTCTTCACTAGCTCAATTGTTTCTTCCTGTGTTCACTTCATCGAGGATACGATTGGAATCGACCCATCCTTGCCTCATGTAGTACAATGGGAAAAATGGCACTTCAATTGAGTGTGCATTTGAAAGTCGGTGAATTAAAGTCCTGTTATTATATAGCTGGGGCAAATCACAAACATTAGTCTTCCAACAAATTGAATTAATCGTAAAGTAAAATCGTGGTCAAAGGTATTCCTTCTGAAAGCGTTTCGTAATAGGGCCTGATTATTTGGAGGTAGAGACAAGGAGAAAACAGTGTGTTAGTTGTGCAGATGGAGTTCTTCCTGTTGAAATGAAAAGTAATGTCGCTTGCGATAATGATGGTGGCTGGTAGCCGGTTAAAACGAAACCATGTCTGAGCACACAATCTTGTATTCTATGGTGCGTTTATCATGGCTGATTGGTTGGTAAGCCGGAATTTGAATGGGGGGAAGAAAAAAAAAGACTGCAAAGGATTTCTGACTAAAATGAAGTGAACAACTCTCTACTCAGCCCATCAAAATTGACACAGTTATCGCTTTGGAAGGAAACGTTGATACACTCATAGAGATTATCGGGATCACTGTAAGTCTGTAATAACTCCGATATATTACAATCCTCTTACTGGGTATGACGAAACGTCGCATAAAGCCGACAAATATCGCCCAAAGTGTATGAAGCTCTTGCTTAAGGCCTGTAGCAAAATGCACAGAGTTCAATGTTGTATCATTCTTCAGCATGATATGGAGTTGGTGTGTTTGTTGTAGCCAACAAGCCCTTCTGGGTATTGGTATGCAAGAGGGCTATTTGTTGTTGTTTTTTGGTTACATTGCTAGCAAATTCTCTTGCCTTGAAGATTTCTCTTTTTCGCATAGATATGAACTTCATATGTAAGCTTTAAACCTCCTAAGTTCAATTGTAAAATTGAAATTGCATTTTTTAACTGATTTTGATTTGAAATGTGATACTAAAGTTTTCTCTTTTTCACGTACAGTATGCTTCATTATAAGATATCTGAAAACATCTCTGGTTACTTTCTAAAGTTTCCATAATCCTGGGAACATGGTACTGAAGTTTTCTCTTTTTCACACATGATGTCCTTGTCGTTGTCTACGGACGGAGCAGTGTGCGAGATGCTGATGGGGCACTTGATCTCTAGTAAACCTTCACCACAACATCTGGAACTAACTAGTCCATCTGGACAATCGTTGATTTAGAGAGTAAGATATTTTGTTATTAAAGCAGCGCCGCATGTAGTACATGTACGTGTAAACGTGGAATAACATATATATCTATGTATGGGTCTGTGTGTGTATATGCACACAAGCGATCGCAGGGACGCGAGCTTGAACACCAAGCTATATTTTGGTCACTATGACCCAGTGGCCTGTGACGTCATACAACCAATGACTGCGGCCGTGGATAATTACAAACTCGCTTATTATGTTACTTCGCATGTCTATTGCGGGAAAGGTAAAGGTAATGTTTTCCACTAAAACTACATTTTATGCCCTTTCAGCTCTAAGACATGCTGCAATGCTGTCTAAAAGAAAAGCATGATCCCTGTATACTTGATCATGAGCAAAATCACATTTCACAGATATGTGATGTAGTTTAGTGAAGGGTTCCAAGTGCCTACATTTTTACCATGTCGATGAGTTGACTGGTATCTTCCTTTAGTGCAAATGGCATAAGGCTCAGGATCTTGCAGAATTCCAATGGAATGAGAGCTGTGATGCTTGTAAGTTACACATAAAATAGGATGTGTGCACAATTCCTCCATTTTGACAAGTTGATTCACAGAATACCAAATTTGTGTTCAGTATAGAATACACAAGGCACCCTCAAACCACATTTGAGCTCTTTTTTTTTTTCTTCTTCTTCTTTCTTTTTTAGGGGAAGGGGAGGTTGCACAAAGAGCTAAATCATTTGCTATTCTTTCACATTCACATATCTGACTTCTTTTTTTGCTTACATTACTTCACTGATATCACAATATTTTTGAACACGCCTTATCTGCTATACCAAAACATTTGACAAAGAATAAGCCACTTTGACACAATACAGTGTAAACATCACCCTTATGTTCTAATTTTTGTTCAAGTCATATCAATACAAGTAGGAGCAATGACAAATATGCTTCAATATCTGTAGGCTCTCTATATGTGATGTCTCTTTTTTCAGTCACCTAGAACAGGAAAGCACCCATACGACACATGTCTGGAACTAAAATCACTACCTATCAATTGCTGGGATAAAGTGGCATGCTCTTGCTCCCATAAAAGTGTGAATTTTGTGATAAAGTCTTTTTCTCTGATGCATATCTGTCCTTGCATCGCAAGGTGTACTCAATACTTTTTTTTTTTGGGGGGGGGAGTGGCATTTTTTTGACTGACATCATAGGACTGCCTGGTGATAAACTGTGAAATGTTCACTTGATGAGTTGCCATGAATGTATTACTCTTGAATGTTGATCTTAAAATCATTCTAATAGTTCTGACAAAGATGTTGTTGATCAATACAGAAAAGACAAAATTGTGGTAAGAAACAGTGGTGTTGGTCCTGTTACTATTTTGTTATATTTTATTTGAGGTAAGGATCTTCTTATTCAAAGTTTTATTCAAATGATTGGTTGTTGATTGAATAATCTTGTCTACCATCATTTTCTTTCATATTTTATTGTTGGTAATTGGTGTAGCTCAGAAAAAGTTATGTAAACTGAGACATAAAATGTGCTGTTGCACATAATCCACTTTAGATGTGTACCGTATGTCCCCCCCCCCCCCAAAAAAAAAGAATCTGACCTTCCGTGATGATAACTTTAAAAATAGCGAATCAATCCAAATACAATTTTAGGGTATGAAACTATAACTCATTGCCCACATCTTACAGCAAACCGCATTCGATTTGATTCAGTGGTTAAAGAGAAATGAGGAATTTTGTAGAGCATGTCAGGAATCTCTTCCCTCCAAGTTCTGTTCATTGTGTTCACAGTCAAAGAGCATCTAAGTGCGAAACTTGGAAGAATCAGACTCATGACATGCTTTACAACAATCCCTATTTCTCTGTGACCACATAACCAAATTGAATGGGGTTTTCTGCAAAATAAAGCTAAGATGCCATACATTGTATTTTAAGACTCTGAAGTAGCATTTAGACAATTTGATCATATTGGGAATTTTTAATGCAAAAATCCGATTGTAATTTTTTGGGGGGACATACTGTATAGTGCTTTATACTGTTTACGCCATATATTTAACAATATGTTTCGGTGATAAGGACTTCCCCCACATTTTTACGAGTGGTTAAATTTGCGATCCAAAAATAAAGCCATGTGAGAATAGAGAAATGCATGTATGAAATGTTTGCATCAGAGTTAATATTTTTGTGTGTTGTTCAATTTGCAAATAGCACTCAACTTCTGGATTCGCCAACGAATTGATTTCAAGATATTGATGCTGGTTTATAAAGCTCTGAATGGTCAGGCCCCTAGTTATATCAGTGAATTATTGAATTTTAAATCTCAGACTCATAGCCATAATCTCCGCAGTACAAATGATAGATTGATATTGCAGATACCCCAAATCAAAACAAAAGTTACCTTAGGTGACCGATCATTTTCTTGTGCAGCCCCTAGGTTGTGGAATAGATTACCATTAGACATTCGGAAATGTCAGACTTAAGACAGTTTTAAATCAAAAGTGAAAACTTTTTTGTTTTAGCATGGGCCTATTTCTTTTTGTACTTCCCATGCAGCATTGTGCAACATAGGAATTTAAGAGCTCTTGAAGCGCAGTAGAATATATAGACATAGTTTCTGCGCTTAGTAAATGATTTATTATTATTATTATTATTATTCCTGAAAAGAAGAACTTTGCTAAAGACATGGCATGTACATTGTGTAAAATGTGTTGATGAATTTTGTTAAGGAAATTATTGAAGCATTGCTGTTCTATGAATTTGTGGGCTGTTTGACATGTGATGGATTGGGTATCGTTTACCTTCAGACAGGCTTGAAGAGTTTCTTTTGTGTATGCTTATTGTTGCCCAAGGAAAACTTTCTTCAAGTATTGAAACTTGAAAGTAAATACAAGGGTGGAACTGAAACTAAGCAATATCACCTTGCATCGTTAACTATTGTGTCTGGGTTGTCACAATATACTTATGATGTAATCACACTCTGTATATGATATAACCCTGGTCTGTCCCCACAATAGGGAAAAAAAGTTCTTTTTTTTTAAATTCTGGGTGACAGAGTGCAGTGATAGATGTCTATACCAGTATGAGTGACACTTTGTAGCAACAGAGTTTTTAAAGGGGGAATCAGTGGGAATGCTGGGGGATGATTGTTCCAATCCTTTGGGGGATGATTGCTCCAGTCCTTGTGGGATTCATTTAAGAGTACATTCTATATCTATTGTTGTGTGAAAATAAATTGCTTCAGAATGGTCTCATATTCAAGTGATGTGCAGTTTAATTGCCCCATCACTGCACAGGCATGCTAACCTGGAGACATTAAACTGCACATTACTTGAAATATGAGACCATTCTGAAGCAAATGATTTTCACACAACAACAGATATATAATTTACTCTTAAATGAATCCCACAAAAATTGGAACAGTCATCCCCAGCATTCCCACTGATTCCCACTGATCAGTTATTAGCCATCCCCTTTAAGATTTTATTTTGTGGAACAAGGGGGTTAGAATAGTGAGAATCCTCTTCCTGTTCCTATTAAGACTGATCGATCAATTGAATGATTGATTGATTGATTGACTGATTGATGGATGGATGGATGAAAATGCAATGATACTATTTTTCATGATACTATAAATTTTACAGAATTTACTTTGCAATCTATACAAGTTGTTTGTGTACGCCAAGAAGCACCTGTCATGAAATCAAAGTAGAGGGGTTAAAATCCGCTCACACTGAATTTATACTGACATACTAACAATTTAATGACTAACAAGGGTTGCCGATTCTTGATTTAAATATGTGCACACCATATGCAATGGCAGTCACTGTAACCATGTATCACTTTATTTACCATTTACAATGTAGGTGCTTACTGAAAAACGTTTACTTAATTCTTTTAAGGGCTGCATCTGATTATTGTGAGTTTATTTTCCTCAGAGAAATAACAAGATAGAATATGAATTGAAGTCATGTTTCTTGTATGAAATCTGTGAAAATCTGTGCGACAAGGAGATATATATAGATATATATGTATAATTTGTGAACATGGGTTAATTCTTGCTCATGCTTACCGTTATTAGTTTCATTTTCAGTTTATTTTATTTCAACACGGCGGTCACTCACTTCAGCCAATGGCTGTTCTTCAGTGAGTCCGTGAAGAGGTAAAAACAGATCAAAGTAACATAATACAACATTTTATAATTATTATACATAACATAAGAGATAAAAACAAATACAATTATTATCCACTGTAAAATCAATGACATATTAAAGAATACTACAATTTATGCTGAAATAATTCCATAAAATTACTTAAGCATTAAAAGAAGAAAAATATGCATATATATACACATGTGATAAATGAAACAAAATTAAAGTGGGACCATTCAAACATGAGACTCAATACACACACACATCATAAAACTGCAAGTAATTATCTTTAAAATCCTACCTTTGCATAAAACGTATCTATTACACTTTTTAATGCAGCTAAAGAAGCACTTTGTTTACCATCACCTGGCAAACTATTCCACATTAGGGCACCACGATATGAAAAATTGCATATTGTGGAAAAATTTGTGGTCGGTTTGGGTACATCTAACTGGAGGGTTGTCTTCCTCAAACCATACAAATATTGTCTATACCGGTACATGAATAATTCATTTATATGTGAAGGCATGTTTTCGTTTACAATCTTATACATAATGCATAACAACTGTTTATCACGTCTATCCGAAAGACGTTATGAGGTTTATCAAAGGGAAAGTCCAGTCTGTGTTCAAGAATTAACTTTGAAAAAGTGGCATAAAGAACAATAACAATGGAAGTTTCATTATACTAGATATGGAATGGATAGGAAAATTGTGGAACTCTAGAGCTTTCCGTAATTATTTTCATGACATACTATCAGTAGCAACCACCTATGCAATTGACCTGAGCTGAAGGTATATGTAGCTGCCCCTCTCCTGACATACTACTGTAAAACACGATATTTTTGCGGCATGAAATTTTCGCGAATGGGAGCCAACGGCCTTATTCACAGCATGAAATTTTTGCGAGTTGCCTCTTAACATTCAATGCATGTAGTGTATACAAGATCTTTAGCATGCATTTTGATTTAAAGAAAAAACTTGGCTCAATTTGCCAAATTTGCCAAATTAATATGCACATGAACTTTCCTCATTTTACAGTATTCAAAGGTCACAACACTGCCGATGCGTGATGTCACACTTCTTAAATTATCAGTCGTGTCAAAGAACAGTTTTGTGTGTATTAGTATTTGTAGACCAGGAAATGGGGTTATTTCCTGTCAATGTAATGTATCAAATCTATCACATTTGTTTTCTTTATATGATGGAGTCAAAAGGGGCCTGAGCTTTCGATTGAAGCAAATTCTTCATCAGAGCCAAAAGGTCATTTTGCCTCTGACAAAGATTCTGCTTGGATTGAAAGCTCATGCTCCTTTGGACTCCATTTTACTCCATTGGCTCGCCACTATTAGATGAACAGTTTTCAGCAGCTTTTTTGCTACATTGCTTATTTTTATGATGTTAAAAACTAGGGAATGAGATTGTTTCCTGTTACCATGATGTATTTAGGTTTATCAAATCTATTTTTTTTTTCATGTGTATGATGTTAAAAACCGAAGTCAATGTTGTGATGTTTTTTGTTATATGGAAATCATTAAATGATATTTATTTTTTCAGATACTTGCCTTTCCTGAAAGTAATTACAGTGTCATGATGAATGTAAGTCTGAGTGTGGACATATTTTCATTTGTGTGTGTGTGTGTTTGTGCTTGCAGTGATGCAATGCCCAATATAGATGATAAGATCTCTACATCCTACACAGAAACATTCTCTCCCATTATAAATACAGACTATGGCTAAGTATGTAACCACATGTGGTAACCAAGAGATTTTGTTTCTGTATTTCTTTCCTGTCGTGAAGTATCCTCTTCAAGTTTTGATTTTTGTATAGAATGCCTTTCTAAATTAAAACAAGAAATAGAGTTCTATTTTTACTCCCTTATGAAAGTTTTTGTCACTGTAATTTCTGAGTACTGTATTGGGAGTTTATCATGGGATAGAGAATATTTCATTTGTGTGTGTGTGTGTGTGTTTGTGTGGTAGCTGGTATTTGACCGTTTCATGTTCCTCTGCATATAACATACTTACCAACTAGTAAGATTTTATCAGATTCAGTAAGATTTTTTACGTTAAAAATAGCAAAATCAGATTTTCTGTCAGAGAAATCAGATTTTTAAAAAATATTTAGATATACCTTTCATGTGTGTTTTCTGAAGATTTGACCGAAAGTAAGATTTTTAACTGCAGTTTGCATATAAGATAAGATTTTTGCAATCCACGAGTAAGATATTTCATCTTGAAATGTTGGCAGGTATGATATAAGTGGATATTTATATGTGTGTGTGTCATCAGGTTTTAGATGACCAATTCCTTCAAAGCGAAACCCACACTGTGAAGACATAGTACAAACTGTAGAAGGAAGAAGATCCTGGTGTGCTAGCCATGTTTTGAAATACATCGTCCTTTGTAACATACATGATTTGCTGAGAGTAAGGCAGTTTAGAAAGTAGAGGCAAAAGATAAAAATAAGAATGTATACATGTACATAGGAAAAGAGGAAATTGCGAGATGAAAAAAATGCTGTGTCTGTCATTTGTGTGTGTGTGTGTGCGTGTGTGTGTGTGTGTATTGTGGTGATAAGTTTGATTTTTGAAAAGATTGTGTTTATTCCACAACACTGTACAGTAATTTTTTTATTTGATGTGCAGAAGTCTAAATACTTTCATGTGCACAGTCAGGTACATGACCATGCACGCACATGCACACACACAGACACATACACTCGTAAGAGGCTTCAACCAGGGACATGATAGTTTGCCCAAGGTAACCGGGCATAATCTGTATTCATTTCTGAAAGTGATTATATTTTTAATGATAAATTGACTAATTAAAATTGAAAACCATTAAAAAAGTACTTATAATTCAGGTTAGTAAGTAAAAAATCTGGCGTCTTGTTGTGTATAGGTGCATACACAGCAATCGAGGATATGTGTAAAAAATTTTGAATTTCTCCATTTGCATAGAGGGAAAACTTTCTTTTTGCCTATAGGTATACATACAGACCCTATATGCAGAACAGTAAAAAGGCACAAAGGGGCAGGTGCATTTTATGCCTCTAAGGTACCCCAGGGCCTCACCTAAAGAGGGCGCTTGTTTATTTGAACAAACAGGCATTAAATGGGCATATGCCCAGTGTGAAATGTATTCCCCAGTTGCCTGGAGTCAAACATTACAATATCGCCGATTGAAGCCGTTTATGAGAACACATACACACAACACACACACACATTTATATATATATAATATATATATATAATATATATATATATGTGTGTGTGTATGTGTGTGTGTGTGTGTGTATGTGTCATGTTTCTATTTAATTTTAGTAATTTTGGCTTGTTTTTGCCTTGGGTATGCAAAGTGGTTGCTTTTTATTATGTTTACATCCCAAGCCCTGACGAAGACCTGTTAAAGGGTTGAAAGCTTGGTAGCAATAAAAGGCAATAAATAAGTGAACTACAACAACGTCCGCTTGCAGCTCTCTTATTTCGTCACAACTATATATATGTTATACACACACACACACACACACACATATATATATATATATATATATATATATATATATACATATATATATATATATATATATATATATATATATATGTACATATATATATATATATATATATATATCATATATATATATGTTTATATATATATATATATATATATATATATATACATATACAAAAGTGTACAGCTGTATACAACACTTTTACTCTCAAAATGTCTACGCTAACTATGCTGAACTTGAAGGAGAAAAATGCACTAATTGAAATTGCAATATTATTTTCATTAGTTGAATCACTATGTAGACCATTACTCTCACAATATGACACGAGACAATCTTATTCATCATGCAGGGCGTGTTTAATCGCGATATTTTTTTTTTTTTTTTTTTAGTACAGTCAGGATAATAGAGTGAATATATTTCTCAAGAGCGTGAAATAGTAACTGGCTTGTAATGCAAATTGTAACCATGATGAATTCCCTGTAGTTTCCTATATGATACTCATGAATATCAATGAAATGAAGTGTAATGACTGGGACCTTAGAATACTGACTTAGCCATATTTTCAGGTTATCAGAATGTCCTAGAATAGTCAATATTCTTTTCTGTAAGAAACATAAGGCAAAAGACACCAGACACGCTAGCAATAATTTTGTGAAGCATAGCTTGATGGAAGTACAGTGTACCTCTTGCGAAATAATTTGCCACACAATTTTCCAAGCAGATTTTGATGGAAACCCTACAACTAACTCTCTGCTGTGTTAGTCGTTACCCAGGATGTTCAATTTTTTCCCCTTTTTGTTTGTTTTTTAACTTTAAGAGGAGCCTCGTACTCGGGATGTCTGTATCTCTCTTTTGGCGCAACACTAATGACTTCCCCCAGAATCGACGATTTGTCAATAAGAAAGTAAGGTAACTGGTAATTATGCCATTCAGATTAATTTAGATGCAAAATTTGTCAAAATTAGTTCAGTGCATAGTTTATGCTCCTTGAAACTACAAGTGTGTGTTGTTGTTGTTTTTTTTTTAATTGGCATGACTCCCACGTCACATTTTTCTTCTCATATGACAACTTGTAAATAACAATAAATGCATGAACTACTTCCTAATCTTTAAGTAAAATGAAGAAGAAGAAGACGAAGAAGAGTGAGGGTTCAGCGAACGTTGTATTGCACTTTGAATCTTGCTCGTGCTCCTTTAGTGCACTTTGTCTTTTCGGTGAACTTTTATACAATACTACACCAAATTTAAAATCACACAAACATGGACATACTTCAATACATACTGTGAAAATAGGAAATAAAAATACTATCCTGCAATATAGAGTATGACGGTACAAGTAAGATTTTTGAGTACCTATCTCATGTCTATAAAGGAAAAGAAAAATACGAAATGAGTTAGTTTAAAAATATGGCAATCATCAAAATAATGTTGTGGCTTCGTATCAGTGTTAAACCCTTAGACATGTCATTGATACGCTTCCATGAATGAACGGAGGTTACAGTCTTTAACTCCTTTAGTGTCAATAAGTCAAATGTGCACAGAATTTGCACACAAACTTATGAAGAGGTAATAAGTGCATCATGCAAAGGGTTAAGAGAAGTTTCAAAAGAAAAAACATTTTAAGAGTATAGTTAGTAACAGCACTTGCTATACCGGGGTGCGTCTACGGAAGATATGAAGATACTGTGTGACAGGTCTTTACTATATTATGTACCGTATATTACTATGTGCTGGTGAGTGTGTATATGGTATGTGTGGGGGTGTAGGTGTGTGTATGTGTGTGTGTGTGTGTGTGTGTGTGTGTGTGTGTGTGTGTGTGTGTGTGGATGGGTGCGAAAGGAGCCATAACGAACTAATTGACGATGTAAAGAAAAACAACTTGGATATTATTGCAACTGATTGACAAATTGCCCTACATCGACGTAAAAACACTTCGACGGAAGAATTTCATGAATTTGAATAACTTGGATATACACCATCAAAATGTGACATACCGCATGACACACTGGTTTCAAACCTCTCAACAGTAATAGATTCCAATATCACTGTTCGTTATTGCAGCACAGCAGTTCCAAGGGGCACTTTAGTTCTAGTGGGCTCCACACAATAATAAATTCATGTAAAGATGTCAGAATAAGCGATGATACAATGTAACCAAAAGAGGTGATTTTGTTGTGTTGTGTATCATTGAAAATATGGTTTGCTATAATGGTACAATGTATGACTGTAGGATTTGGCAAAACTTGCCACGACAACGTCCGCGCAATATTTTGCGGGGACCATTTTAACAAGCAGTGGAAAAAATAGATTTTAAAAAATGCCCGGATTAACGCTGTCTTTGGTTTAAATGGTTCGGGTAAAACGGGGCTTCAGTGTGCACATCATTGTTAGTTGTTTCAGCTTGATTTGCTCAACCCAACAAGCAGACGAAATTTTGTTTGTCATGATGATATTTGGGAAATGATAAATTTATACACGCACGGATGATTACACACAATGCCATGTCATGTGCAAATTGATTTACATTATGCAAGTCAGGAATCCCATTTTCTTTGCCACATTTGTCACTAATAAATTATATTCATCTCTGGTCACTTTCCCTTTGTTTGCGTTTATTAGGTGATCCGAGTATCCTCTCGGATCACCTTCTGTATCTGTACGGATTCTTTCTTCTTCTTTCTCCTCAAAAGTTGTGCAGAGATTAGCTCAGAAAGTCCTCGGCCTATCAATGTCAAAATTATACCATATATGTATCGTGTCCCAAAGACGACAGATCAAGTAAAATCATTGTGATCAGTCAACCGTGACGTCACTATGACGTCATTATATGAAAACACATTTTCATTCATATCTCATTAATGGAATGGAATTTTTCAATGAAATTTACGTCACACATATTTCAAGTCAAGCGCATTCTATTCATATTCTCAAAATTCATATTTACTTTTGAAACGTGCGCGTACGCGCGCGTTGAAATATTTACATGCTCCAATCGAGCTCAAATTTTTTTTTGCACACGTTTCAGACCATTTGGAGCATTTTTTGAAAAATTGAAAAAATTGGATGGACGCGTACGCGCGCGCGCATATACGCAGGTACAGCTCATATGCACTAGAAATTTCCCGTTTTTTCACACGGATCGGATGTCTGAAATGTCAAGGAATAATTCTACCAAGTTTCAAGTCAATCTGACTCAATATGACGTCATACGGGCCCGTCAAAGTTGAAATTCCGCGCGCGCGTCAATGGTGATATACAGTGCAACTATGCCAAAAAACTGCCAATTTTAAATCCGATTTTACTCGTCAGGATGGACGGTGACCCCCCATTTTCTTTACATATTCTGAAAGCTGATGGATTGTACATATCATTTCATGGGTTGGCGATGCAGCCGCAAAAATGATTAAAAGATATCAAATTTCTTAATAAATAAAAAAAGTAAATTTTCAAAATGACGTCATTAAATTTCAAGTTCACTCGAGCGTATCTCACTTATCCTTTGCCAATTTTCACCCAAATTTCAGTATGTTGTAGCTTATTAAATGTTCTTTCATAAGTGTATAACAAAATTTTGATTGGATGACAACATCACCTCGTAAAAATGGATTGAAAGTAACCTTGTCAAATTTGACCAGTTTACGTGTTATCTCTATGGGAGTGCAGTTTTTTCTGGAAATGAAAATTGACATGACTATCTTTATCGAGCAGTAGCTCACTTATGCTTCTGTGAATTTTTCCCAGATTTGAATATGTTGTAGCTGAGACTTTGGGCTATCGTGAATGTGCCCTCCGTTTTTTCATACGATGTCGGAATCACGTGAAAAAACTTGGTTGAAATTAAAGCTTATCTTCGACGTATTGGATATTTCTTTCTTTCTGCAATTTTTTTTTTTTTTTTGCAATAACTCAAGAAAAACAGCCCCTACCACCCCCATTTTTTGTCACGTACATTAGCTTACATTATTTCATAAAATAACAACTACTTGATCGGACACCATCTTGGGTATGTAAATTAGGGTCAAAGGTCATAAATGTTTCATCCTGTATCTTGGTGAATACATGTCCTATCTTTCCCATATTTTGCACACGCAAAGACCATGTTACAAGAATCATTTCAAAAAAATAACCACTTTTTGCTCAGATGCCATCTTGGGTGTGCAAAGTGTGGTCAAAGGTCAAATATACTTCATTCTGTATCTTCGTTAGTGTATACGGAATTCGGTACCAAAGATGACAGATGTGACTCCCTGTTCTAAATGAGAGTCCAAACATCACACGGCCAATGTCTCCTAAACGCAGATGAAACATTTATGGTCATGCCTATTGGGATCAGGACTCAAATCATTGATTTCCAAGTAGATCGGATCACCTGATTTGTCAGTGTTGACAAATTCCAAGTCTAGTTACATATAAAAACCGTTCACATTTTCCTCTGACCTGCATACAAACCTTAACGATCTTCCTTTTTAAGTGAATTCATGTTAAAGCAAAAAAAAAGGTGAAATAATTAACACATTCATGTGTTGTGAAAAACGAGCGATGGGTTACTCTTCTGGTTGAGGGTGTTACAGTTATTTTTGTATTATAGCACTTTTGATATGTACAATGTACCTGCAGGGTATAAGTGAGAGCGAAAGTAATATAACAACCCTTCTTATTCGTTGCTTAAACAAAAAGGGAGCACCAAAAGGTCTGAGCAAGCTTCCATAGACCTAGTTTCGGGTTGTTAATATCACACGCCTTCCGATATACATGATTATTTTCGTCTGTAAATACTTCGTACACATAGCGAGTTAAGTGATATGTTGCGTATCGGGAAAGAGTAATTTCTGCAAAGAGATGAATATTAAGGTAACGCAGCACTTTCATTTTCATATAGCCCAAAATCGGAGTACATAATGCTCTTCGTTAAAAATTTCATGTATGCGTAGGCCTACTGTTAAGTTATCTATTTCGATATAATTGAACCGGTACGTAGAAAAGAGAGCATAATACTAAATAGATTTCTATACATTTTGTAATTCCTTCTATCCTAGTTCACGGGGTCATTTCCCCCCAAATCGTCCCGTTACATTCGCTAGGAGCGTCCCAAAAGTTCTTGTGTTGTGCGTCGCTCAAGTGCAGACCAAGATACAGTCCAATGGCGGTGAAGATAAGGGCGGGTTGCATTCCTTGCCGAGATCCGTAGTGCATGTCGGTTATGTGCTGGTAGATAAATACCCAGAAATCCATATTCTGCCGATCCCGATGCTTGGCAATATTGACGCGGAGGGTGCTCCACACGTGTTCCAGATTGAGTCCCCCAAGTGCCATATAGGGCAGCACACAGAACATGATCTTCTGAGCGCTTACAAGGACATCAAGAAAGTAAATGTTGGAGAGTGCTTCATTGCTGTATTTTTCCCTCTTCTGGTAGATATCTGTGAATATTAAGTAGTTCCAGGTAAGATGAGCAGTGAGCCCCCACGTAGCAACAACCATCGTTAGGGCCATCCATGTGCTTATCTGTCGGCGCAGTATCTGGAAGTGCTCGTGGAATTGACGGAGCATATTGCACATGCCGTCGATATCGTGGGTTCGCGCGTTCTCGCGTGCTAAGCGCGAAAGTTCTTCGACTTCGCTTTCAAACGAAACGCGTTCAATGTACACGATGTAGCAAAAGCTTCCGTACATCAGATACCCAATGACCGCAGCCCAGTGGCTAATTTCCTCATGGACACTCAAGCTTGGACAAGACCGATAGACATAATCGTAGACCAGTCTTATTATGGCGTTAGCTAAGGGGAAGCTCATGAATAGAACGAGACGGAAGGAAGATAAGTACCTCCTGCCAGTGCGAGATCCAGCAAGCCAAGTAACTCTTCGCGAGATGAAAGGTTGGTACAACGAGTAAGTTTGGCGGGTGTAGTCGTCGGTGGTGAAGTACTGGACTCGCGCGTAGAGACACCAATAGGGAATGCACATGACCTGAACAAGGAAGGCTAGATATGAGACAAAGTGGAGAATTTCGGATGTGATACCCCAGTATTCTACGAAGTATGCCACCATGTCATAAGTCAACATCCCGCCTGTTATGAACAGATACGCAAAGGCCGCCATGTTCCAGAATAAGTGACCTGTCAGTAAAAAGAAACAAAGGCATCAATATGTTTCATTATTCTTTTTTATACATTCAAGATAGCTATTGTATGCTGCAATTGACAATTTTGGTAAGCGCGGTAGAGATGAAAAAGACAACGTGTTCGATATTCAAGAAATGGTAATGTAATGTCAAGGACCAAGGTTAAAGGTCATTGCTATTACGAAATAAAAAGCATTTCAAGCCATTAAGCCCCCGTTCCACTGTTCCGATTTGGACCTCGATCGGAGAAGAGCGCCTAAACCGTACAGGGATCGGAAGCATCGTATATAGCAGCAGCGTTTGGAGAGCGGGTTTGGAGCGGGCATTTTGTTCAGATCGGGAAGAAATTTCGAACCTGTTCAAATGAATTTCTTCCCGATCTTCCCGATCAAAATTGATAAATTGTAAGGCAAGCGGGGAGAGCGTGGTGACAGTGTAAACAATGCGGAATGAGCTTAACAAGGTCTTTCTGAGCTTAGTAACATTGGCACAAGAACGGGAAGTAGACTAGACACCAACGTGGTCCTGCTGCTGCGCCGCTCTCACTACGTTCTCTACTATTGTATGGAATCAAGGCATGTCCCTACGACGCTGTCAATACGCTCCGTTCCCGCTTTAGTTACGCTGTTTCCGCTTTTGCCACGCTCTTCCTACGCTTTCCCAGACTTCACTCATGGCTTCCGCTCTCGCCGCTCTAAAAGGAACGCAGCGGGTAAGCTGGCCAAAATGCCTGCCAGGTGAAGATCAAAGAGATTTACAGGCAAAACTGTTGAGGAGGAGGAGGACGGTGCCGCTGCACCTGCCGAGGTAGAATATAAAGAAGGAGCGCAAATTTTCGAAGAATAAGAAGAGATGAAGACAACGAAGAGAAGAAAGCGAAGCAGCTACCCATAAGGCGAAGAAAGAGAGACTGCACGTGATGCTAACAGAGGAGGAAGAAGAGGACACGGCAGAATTTTTAAGAATGTGAAATCATCTACAACAGGAAGAAGACGGACTATAAAAGCAAAGACATCAAGGGATAAAAATGGAAAGATCAGCACGTCTTTGATTAATGATGAATTGCGGCAGAAGAACCATGAGTTGAGGAGCCTCTTCGAGGTCCACAATGTATCTCTTTGGTTTTGCATGCTAATAATTTGGCTGACTGAGGATCGACAGTCGAATCGGAGCACATCGGGGCACATCGGGCACTTGGGCGGGGGAACAGCTTGATAAGATCGTATAGATCGTTCAGAGCGTAAATACAGCGTGCATAGACCGGATAACATTGCCAACATCGCACTGGCAGCGTATAGTTACATCGTTCAAAGCGTAACTACAACGGCAGAGATTGTAATGTATCATTCCCGATCATCGTAGTAAGAGCGCAGCAAGCACGTGTTAGTCGTAAGTAGCCTTCTAACATCGTACTGTGTCCAGATCGGCGCATGTTTTACCCGATCCTTCCCGATCTGAGAAAATTGTCAAAATCGTGGCGAGAACGGCATAGTGGAACAGGGGCTTTACTTCAGGTAGGACCGTCCAATGATATTTGGGCAGGGTTGAAATAAATTGGCAATTATGTCAGTTGCATGAACATGACATGAGTCACAGGTCGCAAAAAGTTCACCCTTAAGTGTTATTTTCTGACACTAGCTTTTTGTCCAATTCTAATGTTATTCGATTTAATGGATAAACATAAATTTGAAAACATTTCCTTTCTGCAGAGAGCGTTAATGCTATTTCCAGGTCGGCGGTCGAGATTAATGAATTTTATCAAATTTTAAACGAAGGTTGATGCTTCTATTGCAGATATAGTGATCGTATGACTAGCGGAAGCATGTCAGTCGACTGCGTTACAGTTGATTTGCTCTGGTTTGTTCTCGGTTTTGTTTTGCTCGATTTACATTTTTGGGGGAAGTCTGCGATGACAAAAGAAATATTAAGGTTGATATGTGTTTGGCATCGGAGCGTTCATGAGATGAAGCGCCAAGTTCACTGGGGAAATCCCAAGTTATTAAATCTATTTCCTTAATTATTCTTTGTTTTTATCTTTATTCCGGATCTCATTATTTGATGTTTGGACAAAACTCTTTCAGCAACTTTGTCTACAAGTTGATCTTGTGGCTGCCAAGAAAACATACGTCTTAAAGAAGACCTCAGGATGATTTTCAGACCTTTTTGAACAACTATACAATTAAGAGTAGGCCTACAGAGTTTCAGAATTCATAATGATTGGGATAAGGAATAAGAATGAAATCAAAACAAATTGCAATGAACAAGGATGATGACATGGCAGCCTCACCATAAGAATGCATGAGTTGGGGCTCAAGGAAGCAGAACAAAGGAAGAAGGCATGCATAGATTCTACACAGGTAAACTGGTTAAGCAAGCGGTATTGTAATGGAATGACACTGCTACATTTCTGAAATATGTAAGTTATCAACATTGTTCAGTGTAATCTGTTAAAGATTTTTCGCAGTATTGGTTTCTTTGCTCAAGGACTGTAATAAATTCCACATAATTATCTATACATGGAGCTGTCGATTTGTATGCTACATGATATGAAATTTTGAAAGTCGTCTCCCGACTTTACGAGATAACTTTTAAAAGTTTTGTGAGGTGTAAGCGCTGTCACCTCGTTCATTTAGTGTGACACATTTTTTTTAAGTGTATTTCAATATATCAGGTTCAAACTGACTCTGATCATATATAATATTAACAAATTTTGAGCAAAGAATAGAAGTTTTTCGGACCTTAAATAGGAAAAAATGATAACGCTTCACAAGATTTCTCGAAATAATGATGTAAGTATAGCGACTATACATCTATACATTAATTTTGTAGTATTACACGTATGGTCCCACAGTCTCACATGGATCTACACGTAAAGCAAATTGTTTGTTTGGTTGTTTTTTTGGAGGGGTGAAATAAAAAAAAAATAGCAGTTTGATTTGCATACATGTACAATTATTTTTGTCTTGAAATAATCCAAAATAACAGGAGGAAATTGTTAGCATTGATAGTTTATCAACCAAAATTATCATTTCCTTTTTTAATGTTTCTGCACAAACTCTTGTGAGAGTTGTAAGTTTATGACTTCACTCAAATTTGTAGGGTACCCTATAATTATGTGGTTGCGACCAATACCAGAATACCATTTGTGTGTTTGTGTGTGCAAACATGCAATAAACATTGGATGGCACCTTTCCCAATCTGTTCGTCTGAACGTACATGAAAGTCCTCCGCTTCTTCCTCAATTAATTAAAGTAGTTCGCTTCTTCTTCGAGTCATTAAAGTACTCCGCTTCTTCCTCATAAAGTAGTCCACTTCTTCCTCAATTCATTTCCGGGGGTTTTTTTTTTTTTCTTTGTTCTTTTTTTAGAATCAACGCAGCTTGTATACTCTTTTGGTCGTGTGATTTTACTCATATACGTAACTTACGGAAGCTTTATACAATATGATGTAGTACGGCATTTGAACTGAGCCACGCAGCTCGTTGTGGTTATGTAAACCATAATGCAGGTGGACCAAATACAAAGATAGTGTTTGTACCATAACACAAAGTCTGAGGGATAATCGATTGACTCTGAAGTCAATTTGCTTATTATTAGAAAAGAGATAATTAAATGTACATAGCAATATTTTCATTTTGATTGTTCACATTACTTGAGCTGGGCGTGTTGTCCTTTTTATATGCATGCGAGCGTCTTTCTTTTTCTCGTTATTTTGCACTTTTTAATGCAAACTACAGGACTATGCGTTATTCTTGGTATTATAGAACATACGATTGTTTTAGTAAGAAGTACGATATGCATCGTGAAATCAGAATAAGAGTTTTGATATTCGAAAGGTTGCCAATCACAGTGTCAAAGGCATTGACGGCACTCAATTTCTGACCCACACTTTGTTATTCTTCTCATAGATCCATAAAACAATATGCTATTAAGCAACTGTATTTTGTATAATTTTGTTTTGGGCCCCAACAACAAGCACCAGATGCTTCAAAGGGGTCCCGGCATTAATTTCCAAATATGTGCATGTATGTTTATACACATCGTTTTTGTTTTTACTGTGTACATAATGTACTTTTGATTTATTTTGTGCCAAATAAATTGAAATTGAAATTGAAATCCATAAAAATCTCAAGTGGGAGCCCAGCCGTTGAAAAGGCCAATGGCCTCTGCTGACTCCTCTATTTAATTGTGTTCTACTTTTTTTTTTTAATGTATATTGCAATCCAATGTAATGCTATTGCTTTCACCTTGTTCTTAGCATTTTAATGAGAATTTGGAAATGAAATTAGATGACTTGTCTTTCTCACCAGGATGTTTCGTCTTTTCTTTCTTGGTATGGTTGTCATTTTCCCCGTCACCGTTAGTTGAGAACCGCGATTGTTTGCCGTTCTTCTGTCCAGATCCACAGGTAGATGAACCCCCGGGAAACCATAACCCCAGGATAGTCAACGGAATGAAGAGCACCAAGGGAGTGGCCTGACCACCAGCTTGCACCTGTTTCCTCGGTTTCTCTCCAGCAGTACTCTGAGAGGGCGGGGCAAAACACCCACTGTACTCTGGGAGCAATCCTTTTTCCAGCAAAGAGGTCCGCTGCTCATCATCAGTGCTCCTGAACGAATCCAACGAATTCAGTATTCTTGTGAAATCCATGGGTTAGTCGTGACAGAAGGAATTTTGACCCGAGCTTTTATTTCCACCCTCGAACTCGAAAACATGCATGTCCGAAGAAAGTGTTTTGGTACAGCTCTGTCACATACTGGAGATGCTTCAACGATTTATGTGTATACAATATAAACATTGTAAGGATTTTGGTTTCAAAATTGAAGGGGTGTTCACTTTTAGTTTCGATGCTTTACGGGCATTCAGCCAACATTTAGCAACTACTTGATAAGTATATACTGGTTAGTTCCTCCATTATCAATATCATTAGCATACAAGGTTGACTCCTTAAAGGTCCAGTTTACCTTTGGGAGCAGTGATTTCAAAAATGTTCAAGATATCACATTTGATGCATATGTGTAGGTCTGTTGTATCACATAACATCCTACCATATAAATTTTTTGCTATAAAGCCTAAAATATGAGGAGATATCAGCATTTTTCTCAATAAACCATAATTGTATAGGGTTTAGTCTGGAAGCATTCTTATTCAACTATTGTTCACATTTTGTGTATTTAACAATATTTAACATCGATTATACGGATTCAAATTTTTACAGTCGTTGTTTCTATCCCTAACTCACATTTTAGAACTATTTTAAAGCACTCATGTTGGGTTTTGTTTCATCTGCAAATGGTAAATTTTGCCTTTAAAGAAATAATCAGATCAAGCTCAATAATCAATCATGAACTCCACCTTGACATAGCGTTTCCCTCTCAGAGGTGACAAAAATATATATTGATTTTCATCTCCTTCAACGATATATTTTTCCCCATTTTTTGGAACTACAAATTTTTCAGTGCCATAAGTGATTTTCAATAAGAGTTAATGTTATCATTATAATTTGATATTGTTATTAAAACACACAGACACACACACACACACACACACAACAAATGAAACGGACATAATTTGCCCTGGCCAATGCTACTTTTAAGAAAACATCGAACAATAAATCGTTAGTCAGGCTTGTACAACAAAAACTTCTAAATATAATGGCTCAGTGAGTGAGCTCATAAAACTCATTTTCGCCACAAGAACACTTATTACGAAATGGTCTCCACATTTTCATATGAGAGCGCCCTAGCTGAATGTTTCCATATAGCGGAGCTCATGAATAGGTATCCACATTATAGAGCTCATATAGATGAAACTATTCAACATCATCCTCATACATGTAAACATGTCACACCCACGCTTGCCTACAAAAAAAAAAACACAATATACGCCATATAGGGCTACGCACTGTAACTGGGAAAGAAACGAAAACGGCAGAGAGGACAATAAATTTGAATATTAAAGATACTTTAAGCAATTACATTATGCGTTTTGTAAAACAGTTACTTAAGCTATGGACACATTTCGGTCATAGAATTACTATCAATGTATATAACTTTTATTTATAAAGTGAATCGCTTACTTTTCTCCCGATTCTCTTCAAAGAGTAAGTCTATGAAATTTGTTGATGTCTGATGACTAGTTGATAGCGAGTGTGCGTTAGACGTGAGGAATTGGCAGCCACTTACATCATGCAAACAATTGTGAATTTGGAAGGTCTGCATAAGACAAACATGAGGAATCATGTGTTGGATCAGAGTGTACATGTGTAGATTTTTATCGCAAAACTGCAGTTCTAAAAATATCAAAATAAAAGTCCATCATCAGATAGAGCAAACTAAAATTTGTCCAATAATTGTTGCATATCAAGGAATGTTCTTGAAGACATACGATTACCAGTATCCCATATTTTCTTATACATTATATATATATATATATATATATATATATATATATATGTATATATATATATATATATATATATATATATATTCCATAGGTTTAATCATGAATATCTCAAATTGACAAGAATGGAGTTAAGTCGTTTTGCAATCAAACTCTTTATGTGTATTTAGATTTGTAAGTTTTCGATATCATATCATACGAGAGCCTATAAGACTCAGAGTACATCACAACATCCCGAGATTGTGGAAAAGCACGTCGACTCGCAGTATTTGTGTTCTTTGTTTATTTCTGTTTCTCAGTATTTATCACCCAGGTTGATTAATTTCTTGTTCAAAATGTTCACATACAATGTCAAAGTAGTGCATGCTTTCGGAACCCAGACACCGCATGGCCTCTCGTTGTTGTTATTTTTTCTCCTCAATCATTGACATTATTTTTTCTCCTCAGTCATTGACCTAGCCCTTTGTCAAGACCCTCTCGCTGTATGGTGAAGACAGCCGGCCAGCTGAGCGCGCCAGCGCTGTCGCGCTCGGCTGGGCTCGCTTCGCTCGCCCGTTGACAGAGAGAGGGCCTTGACAAAAGGCTATACCATTGACCATGCTTGAAAGGGATGGTCTGGAGAACTGTGTGTTCTATACTTTCTAAACATGCTTCTTTCTTCCCTCTGATTTTCTCCCTTTTATACATTATCATACCCCCACCCACACATGGTTTCTTTGCTTTTGCAATCTCCTCTTTCTTTTCTGACTTCACTCCGTTCGAATCCATTTGTAAGTGCGATTTAGTTACATGTTTAGGATCCAGCTCGATTCTATTTTTTTTTAAGTGTATGGTGTAAACATTGTATGTGTAAGTTAGTCGGTGATATACTTTGCTGATTTTTTGAATAGCCTTGAATTTGAGTTCAAAATTTTACGACAAAACTCAGGAGACTACATGGAAGGTGTGATGGCGATTATATATAGTGCGCATAAAAAAAAAAAAAATGTTGCAACCTTGGAGGACTACTATTTCATATTGTCAGTTATGGAGAGCACTTGTTGAAACAAAGCAACGTCCCTTGGCGTTACATCTATCGGTTATATATACATTGTATAAATATATATATACATTGTATAAATATATATATATATATATGTATGTGTGTGTGTGTTTATATTCATGAGAGCACAGACGTTTTCATTCCATTTATTTCCATTTTCAACAAAGAGTTGTAGTGTATATATTATATACAAAACATAGCAGGAAAAAGAAATATGCATATTCTGCATACATCGAAATATAATATAATCACAATAGATTGAGATGGCTATAGATACATTAAGATGACAGTAATACGACACACAAAACAATTTTCCACCAAGATCGACAAACCTGACCGAGGGCACGAATATAAGTTTTATGTACATGATTGTAAAGAGTAGCGTATTAGATGATCTTCTACTTGTATATAACATATCATATTTTATTTTATGTGTACAGTAGGGCCTATATAAAATTTATGATATAATCCCCATTATCTATAATATATGTATATATATATATATGTATATATATGGGTGTGTGTGTGTGTGCGCGCGCGCGTGTGAATGCGTATTTGATTGTATCTGACAAAATCTGAAAAGTATCTGAAAATCTCAAATTACAAGAATCAAGTGAACTGATAGGGCCTATTATTTACAAATTACTGCACCTTTCAGCTATTTTTAATGGTCATTGCCTGCATTTTAGGTATTGATTGACCGATTTTACTTAATATATCCAACAGAACAAAACAAAAGAATATAGATCATGGCAGAGTATAAATTCTGTACATTTATTTCATTGATCTGTTGATTTAGTATAACATAACTTCATCTTTCAACATTACTACATGAATGCAATGTTTAAAGAACAGGAATAAGGAAAGACCAAGAAGCCGCATGCAGGAGTGTGATAGTTTATCATCCATGTACATAATCTGAAGAGATAATAATGAAACTGTATGCAATTAATGACAAGATGTTGCTTTTGTAGTGACAAATAACGTATCGACATTATTCCATACATCCTAACTTACAACAGTCCCTTAGCCCTTCATATCGCAAAACTTATCCTTACATACATTATTTCAATTCAATTTCAATTTTATTTTCGTATTTCTCGATGAAGAATACATGATATAACAAAATATGATAATACAGAATGTCCAGCTTGGATACATACATAAAGAAATGGGAAGACAAACATAATACATAGCGGTCGATGTGCCATTTTCAATCAAAGTAAAGGATACAAAGAGAAATACGATGGAACCTACTAAAAAGCAAAGCTTGTTGAGTGTAGGTCCCAACAAAAGCCTAGTGTGGGGTACAGGATGAGGAGCACGGGAAAAATCAAAGACCAAAAGTAAGGATAAACAAAAGAGAATGACTATTAATATTCGGGGGTACAGAAGATTCTTCTCACATAAATGTGTATGATAGAATGAGAACAAGTAACCACATGCTGCACACTATAGCAGTTGCTCTAATAGCAATTTTGACATGGGAGTGATATTGTGAATACGACATAATTTTAGGGTTTAAACATTCCGGCTTCCGGGGAAAGATTCGAAAAATGGAAAACATGAACAATTGCAATTCCTATATGTGATATACCAGCCAGCTGCAATGCCGCATGAAAAAAAAAAAGGAAAGAAAGAAAGAAGGGGAAACTATGACGCTATGCGACACGACCGAAGGTCTTACTAGAAGTGGAAGGAAAAACACCGATGGGCAGGAATTTGAGAGAGCATGTAACTAAATGTATATATGCATAAGTCTGTTCACATGGCAACAACCGAGTAGTATATAGTATTATGATCAAAATCAGACTGAATCATGTACACTGAAAGTTACAGATTGAAAGAAATTCACTTATGAAACTCAAACACATATATACAGCAAGAATTTAATTTCTACATTTCCTTTTAACAATATGTACCCATGCAACAATGAGCATTGTCATAATGATATATCGCTAGAATGTGAGTGCCAAATATCGGGACATCTGTGCCATAGTAAATTTTAATATGAAATTATTCTTGGTTAACCATTATGAAAATTTTTAAAGTTTCTTGTGTTTTACGACTGCATTTGTCAACCCTGCGTTAACATTTAACTATTTTGTGCTTTTAATTCGAACATGAATTTGGCAGTTTGAAGAGTATTCAAATTTGAAACCTTTAACAATCTTAAAACACTTGAGAATAGGATCAGTATTAGCTAAACTATGGGAATTAATGCATTATCTTAAAACTCTTTACTGTAACTTAGCAATTAAAAGAGTTTATTTTGAATAACAATTTCCCAAAGAAACGACACAATATACCGTACATATAAAACAAGATTTCTGGAAGATTATAAGTGCATTCAAGGAAAGGAACTCCGACTTTTCTCTCTCTCTCTCTCTCTAAACATAACTTTGTATTTTGCAGGTATGCATGTATATCTTTATTCATTAACTATCATTTATCCTTCACACAGTGAAATTTATGCCTTTGGTATAATTCCTGATTTATTCTGTTATGTTTTGTTGGGGGGATATTGAATTGAATAGTAAAATACATAGTTCCAATAATTATGTGAAACTTGTGATCGTATGTTTTTCACTTTTGAGGTTCAAGTTAGATAAGTAGTGTGTATTAATACTGGGGCATGTAGGGAAAGCATCCATTTCATTATTTTACACTAAATGTATTCACAGTCGTTTCTATCAATATTGACAAATACCAGTCTTGCTGCCAGGTGGATGTGCTGGCAGGGACCATTGATTAGGATTACATGAATAGTCATTAAATCACAGATGCTCACCTCAGTGAATTTAAAAACCAGCATGCCCTATAGCTGTTGGTATACAAACGACCTTTTTCTGCTCATGTGCAAAGTGGAATCCCGAACGGGCGTATTGTTGCCGATTTGTTAGGTAATTACTAATCTACATGCAAGTGGTATTCCCTGTACATCGTTAAGTTCAAGTTTCTTGCTTACGATTGTACTCTCAGGGGTATTAGATGTTTGTTGGTTTTTTTTTAAATCATTGTTATGAGAGCATGACTCCTACAACAACCTTCTTTTTTAGCGATGACAGTAGTGATTCTATCCTGTAATGCAAAACTGCCAAATTAGTGGAGTATGTTGCGGAAGTCATGTTGAGAGGGTGCTTGACTAACAAAATATAATTACTTACACTGTAGACGTGTCTTTCAAGGATTTCAGACATGGTAAATTTGAAATGATCTTTTGATTATTACTGTGGTTGCGATGTCCATAATTTTGTGGCTTTCAGAAGTGTAAAAGATTGTGGGATTTCCTGTTTTACTAAAGACATGTTGAAAATATGGTATAGGCCTAACTATCATTTCTTACATGAGTATATTGAATCCATCATCACCACATGAGTTACTTACGACGCCTACATGCCCACACCAAGACCCTAGAGCAACTGAGTCGAGAGCTACTTTTTGCCTATGATGCTGCCCTCGTAACCCATACAGAGGCTGCCCTGCAACGTGTAACATCCTGCTTTGCAGAGGCATCCCAGCTCCTTGGCCTCGAAGTCAGCCTGAAGAAGACAGATGTTCTCCACCAGCCCACCCCCAGGAAGTGTACAGCCCGCCCCACATTACAATCGGTGAGAAAGAATTAAAGGCAGTCCAACAGTTCACCTACTTGGGGTGTACCATCTCCTCTGATGCAAAAATCGACAAAGAAGTAGACAATAGACTGGCAAAAGCTAACAGTGCTTTTGGCAGACTCCACAGACGTGTCTGAAAAAACAAGCACCTGAAGAAAGCCACAAAGATCAGTGTATACAGAGCTGTGCTACTTACCACCCTCCTGTATGGCTCCGAGTCCTGGGTCACTTACAGACATCACCTGAGACTCCTGGAACGTTTCCACCAACGGTGTCTGCGCTCTATCATCAACATCCAATGGAGCGACTACATTACAAACGTAGAAGTGCTTCAACAAGTAGGGGTCACCAGTGTCGAGGCCATGCTGATGAAAACACAATTGCGCTGGGCAGGGCACGTCACGAGAATGGAGGATCACCGCCTACCCAAGATCATTCTCTATGGTGAACAGAGGAGCACCAAAAAAGAGGTACAAAGACTCTCTGAAAAAAATCTCTATCTACCTGCAACATCGACCATCGACACTGGTCAGCCCTTGCCGCTGACTGAGGGTCCTGGCGACACGCAGTTCACCAATCAATCTCCTCCTTTGAGAACAACCGTAGGGCTACCCTCGAAGAAAAGCGAAGAAGGAGGAAAAGCCGTGTTGCCACAACACAAAACCCGGATTCGTCAATTCCCTGCAGCCGCTGTGACCGAGCGTGCCTGTCACGAATTGGCCTCGTCAGCCACCAGCGAGTCTGCGCCAGACGTGGACGTCAATACCCCTAAATCTTCGTTCACGAAGCAAAGCCAAGAAGAAGACATGAGTTACAATTCTTCGTGATTTTCTAGCATACAACATGTCACCTGCATTAAGAGGGCAGGATGAAAGAACAGAGATTTTGCGCAGCAGGAAAATAAAGGGTCTAAAAAGAGAATTACACAAGCCTGTTATGTGTATTATAGATCAACACCAATGCTCACAAAATGCATAGTGAGAATATGAACCATCTCTTAGTGGTCTTCATTCTCATGGGATGTCTCTCTTCGTAATATACTGGAATTATAATTTTGTGAATGTATGCAAACAATATACAATCAACAATGATTAATCGAAATAAAAACAATCGATGGGTACGCGATCCGTGAATCATAACCTATATACATCTTAAATCTATACACAAGCCTAAGCGTATATTATACATAAAACAATACCCTCCTTTGGTTAACCACCCCCGCCCGTAGTTCTACGGTTCCCGCTCACATCCTAATTCTACATTTCAATAAATACACAGTACACACACACACACACACACACACACACACACACACACACAATTTAATCAGTCCTCTTTATAGTAAGAAACGTCATCAAAATCACTGCCTGTCAATATCCAGTTAATTTTGTGTTTACATGATGGCCTAATTTGCTTATTCTATTGTTGTATTATCCGTTGAGCATTCTGAACCTGTAATTGTATAACTTCAAGATATTTACAAAGATCCTTATCAGTTTAATTGCCGATGTTGGTCCTCGAAGGGTCCTTACAAAGGGATTGTGGTTATGTTCACTGTGCAGTTCATGCGTCCACTCCAGAAATCTGTGTTCTGGTTGTCACTCCCGAGATTTAAGCCAAGATAGAACCCAATAGCGCTGAATATGAGAGTTGGCATTATCTCTCGATGCCACCCAGCGTTGATGTCGACGACGTAGCGGTGGATGATCATCCAGAAACTCTCAAACCGTGAGTCGCGATATTTGACGATGGTGACTTTCAAATTACGCCATACGTGTTCAAGGTTGAGCCCTCCCAGTGCAATGCAGGGTAGCACAAAGAACATGATCTTCTGACAGCCGACGAGAATGTTGAGAAAACGAATGTTTTGGATGTGGTCTTTATTTAGTGATTCAGATTTGCCGTTCTCTGCAATTGAAGTGAAGATCAAGTAGTTCCATGTGATGTGAGCGGTCAAGCCCCAAGTAGCGATCACCATCGTAAATGCCATCCAAGCATTGATCTGTTCTCGGAGCACGGCGTAGTGCTCGTAAAATAGCCGAATTTTTGCGCGCACATTGCGAACATTTTGCTCTGGCGCCTGAGTTTGAGCAAAGCGCGCAATGTATAGGATTTCCGCTTCAAATGAGACACGTTCCACGTAGATGAGATAACAAAATGAGCCATAAAATAAGTAACCCGGTACTGCGACCCAGTGACTTATCTCTTCATGAGGACGGTGAGTCGAACATGACGGGTACAGATAGTCGTAGATTAATCGAATGGTGGCGTTAATTAGTGGCCAAGCAATGAACGCCGCCAAACAAAGACACGAGAGGGCGTTTTTGCCCGATCGGCATTTGCTGAGCATGGCTACACGGCGCGCAACGTAAGCCTGGTTCATTGGGTAGCACGATGTGGTTCCGTGATTAACCTTGCGGTATCGGATGCGGGCATAGAGGCACCAAACTGGAATGGCCGTAACCTGGAGGAGAAATGTTAAGTAGGACACAAGATGCAGCAGGTCACTCTGTTTACCCCAGAATATTAAGAGGTACCACGTCATGTCATATCCCAGCAAACCACTCGTCAGAACCAGATAAGCGAATGCCAGAATATCAGAGCACAGACCTGAGAGAAGAGAAGATACAAAGAAAAAATATCATCAGAGAAGATTCACTGTAAGCAGAGTTATGAAACTGCATTTCACCCTGTGGCTGTCACAGTTGACAAAACCTTTTGGCCTTATGGATAGTGCCGATGTGTGAATTATATATAATTGCCCCTACTGCAATTCGCTCTCTCTTTCAATGTGATGGCAACAATGAATTTGTGTAACTTGAATTGGAGCAGCGAACCAAAATGCAGTGTCAAACTAACAATTTTAACAGCAAATTGTTTAAAAGCACGCTGGAATACGCTTTAGCGGAGTACTGTATTTGAAAGATCAAAATATCCCAGATTAAAAGATTAAAAAACTAACATGCACAAATATGCGCATTATAGAAAAATATTAGGCTTTTAAGAGGGCCTAATTTTCATTTCATTTTGATTTGCGCATTACGAAGAAACTAGAAATACATGTTTGTAATATTGAATTCTTTCCTAAACTATTCTAAATCAATTCGAGTAGACATTTCTATTTCATTTAAAATTTTACGGTGAAATAGAACTTGTAATTCAACGAAAGGTGAAATGCGTTCTTCGTCTCCCAACTTCGTCTTGCAAACCAGAGCGGCGCCGAGCATGACTTCAAAGCGTAATGGAATGCTAGACATCCCATTGTAACGCCTTGAACCCAAACATGCGTTTGCATGAATTACGAAGAGTTGCCACTCCATCTCTGTAACACCTCCCTGGTGTTATCAATCTTTTATGATAATGTAATTATAGTGTGGCATTTTTTTTTTTTTTTGGGGGGGGGGGGGTTGTCAATATGAATCAGTTGTTGTGTAAAGTGTCAGTTTATTTTATTTCTTTTCTTTATGTCTCCCTGTAAAGTTGTAAAGCTGTAAATTTTAATGTAAACCAAATATGGTTAATCTTCGGACTTTCATTTGGTGTTTTTTAATAAAACCGAAATTGAATTGAATTGAATTGATGCAGTTTTGTGTGACCTATTCATACAAAACAGAAACGAATTTCAAATTTGCAGGTGCCAACAGAATAATTGTATACACATGGAAAGCGCATTCATATAAACAGATGTTCTTGTCATGATAATTTCTGCGTCTATGCTTTATGTAGAACCAGCATGTTACCCCAAAAAAGTTAAAAAGTCGGAGTGTGTGAAGTATCCTTCATCGATACCCTTGGTAAACGTGAATTTTGGAACCATGCAGAGCCACCTGTAAGGGCTCCTGGATATAGTGACATATACATCTGACTGTGTTTTGTCTAGACATCAAAGGTCTTACCGATGACGAAATTAATCGTGATATTTACCATTCCGTCCTCCTTCCACCATTATCTCTGACATTTTTGCACAAACCATAAAGATCCCACACCGTGTCAGAGAAATATCCGCTATATAATTTTCTGTGCGCAGTTGAATGTCCTAATTGATATTTGACAGCGAATGATAAAATTGTATGATTTTGACTAAAATCGGACATAAAAGATAGAAAATCACAATTTAATAGTTTCAAACATTTTCATATAATAATGATGGTCGCAATCACCATTTCAACGTACAAAGCAGACAAGTCGGTCTTTGTGAGGCGTTATGGCATAGTGGTTAAGACTCCCGAACGGAGGACCGCGAGTTCGAATCCCGCCCAGTGCTTACGTCCTTGGACAAGATGTTTTTACCCACTATGTCCCTCTCGACCCAGGCGTATAAATGGGTACCTATAACAACACTAGGGTAATAATGATAGCAGGACCCTCTCGTAGAGCAATGACAACATTGAAAAGGCTACCCCTGGTAAATAAGACCTTATTATTAATACTTGTACTATCATTATCATCGCATCACTATACAGCGTGTCCCAGAAAAAACGAAACCGGGTTTCCATGCAACTTTTTACTATCTAAATCATACATTTTCTTTATGAAATATACATCAATGGAAAGATAAACTTTTCTTCTTTTATTTGATGTACAACTTAGTGTTCATCGTTCATGCATGACTGAGTTAGAACAATGAACAGTGGTGCTACCAAAGTTTCATTTGCACGCGCAAATAATGATTTTAAGTGAATTTTTTTCAGACTTTTAACGTTACGTTTTCGAAAAACAAAGTTCATAACCCATATATTCATATTTTCTTCTTTTATGAGATCTTACGCGTCAAATATGAAAAACGCATGCTTGAGAAAAATTTGCATGAAAACATGCTTCATTTCTAGCGATTCTCTATACGGAGAGTCGAAAACAAGCATTCAACTCTACCGACTTAGCATTAGACAATGGGCTCATCTGCACCATTGAATTCACACAAAACAACCGCAGTGCTACAGTGAATGTTGTTGGGGGGGGGGGGGGGTGAGGGTATTTACAGAGAATGCTGTATGAGACGGAATGCCCTTTGTTGTCCTCTATTTAGAATAAGCTATGAGACAAATAACCAATAACTGAAGACTAATATCGTGAATATTCTCAGGCTGCACGCAGTCCAATGGCTACGGGACATCAACATTACAACAATGATGCACATTGCAACTGATTGACAAATTGCCCTACATCGACGTAAATAAGCACTGAATTGATCAGTGTTTTTTTTTTAGTAGTAGCCATGATAAAAAAATCATGGGCGTACACACTCGAGCAGGATTCGAACCTACGACCTCCTGATCACCGGACAGGCGTCATCTCCACTAGACCACCGAGCTTTCGCCCGACAGCAAGTGTTGGTTCTAATCCTTATGGCATGCAGCGGGTACTGCTTTGTTATTCAAATTCATGAATTTCTTCCGTCGAGATGTTTTCATTGCAACTGATTGACAAATTGCCCTACATCGACGTTAATAAGCACTGAATTGATCAGTGTTTTTTAGTAGTAGCCATGATAAAAAAATCATGGGCGTACATACTCGAGCAGGATTCGAACCTACGACCTCCTGATCACCGGACAGGCGTCATCTCCACTAGACCACCGAGCTTTCGCCCGACAGCCAGTGTTAATTCTAATCCTTATAGCATGCAGCGGGTACTGCTTTGTTATTCAAATTCATGAACTTCTTCCGTCGAGATGTTTTCATTGCAACTGATTGACAAATTGCCCTACATCGACGTAAATAAGCACTGAATTGATCAGTGTTTTTTAGTAGTAGCCATGATAAAAAATCATGGGCGTACATACTCGAGCAGGATTCGAACCTACGACCTCCTGATCACCGGACAGGCGTCATCTCCACTAGACCACCGAGCTTTCGCCCGACAGCAAGTGTTGGTTCTAATCCTTATAGCATGCAGCGGGTACTGCTTTGTTATTCAAATTCATGAATTTCTTCCGTCGAGATGTTTTTATTTACGTCGATGTAGGGCAATTTGTCAATCAGTTGCAATGAAAACATCTCGACGGAAGAAATTCATGAATTTGAATAACAAAGCAGTACCCGCTGCATGCTATAAGGATTAGAACCAACACTTGCTGTCGGGCGAAAGCTCGGTGGTCTAGTGGAGATGACGCCTGTCCGGTGATCAGGAGGTCGTAGGTTCGAATCCTGCTCGAGTATGTACGCCCATGATTTTTTATCATCTCTACTACTAATAAACACTGATCAATTCAGTGCTTATTTACGTCGATGTAGGGCAATTTGTCAATCAGTTGCAATGAAAACATCTCGACGGAAGAAATTCATGAATTTGAATAACAAAGCAGTACCCGCTGCATGCTATAAGGATTAGAACCAACACTTGCTGTCGGGCGAAAGCTCGGTGGTCTAGTGGAGATGACGCCTGTCCGGTGATCAGGAGGTCGTAGGTTCGAATCCTGCTCGAGTATGTACGCCAATGATTTTTTATCATGGCTACTACTAAAAAACACTGATCAATTCAGTGCTTATTTACGTCGATGTAGGGCAATTTGTCAATCAGTTGCAATGAAAACATCTCGACGGAAGAAATTCATGAATTTGAATGATGCACATCTTGATGATTTTGTACCCCAAACTTATTTCACTGTTTTCAGTCCTCTCTACATTTCCCTCACGCGCGGTTAGTCCTTCATCACTGACAGGGTTTTGAAGTTTTTGAAGGGGGAGGTGAAGCAGAAAAAGAGGGTACATCACGTTATTTATCACTGAACTTGCGCTTCTAACATTTCAAAGGTGCAAGTGCAGGGCAGAAAGTCGTCTTTTTTTTTTGGGGGGGGGGGGGGGCTCGGATGGTTTTTTCGATCCGTTACTCCCACCCCACATTCCCAAGCATTCCTCTGATGAACACCCTTTGCTCTGTAGTTAGCTGCATGGTCAGGCAAGCTCATGTTCATGTGCTAATTTACGACCCTATTCACAACCGAACAGTCTGTAACAATCCCTTTTACCCCCTCCCTTCATGTTTGTGTAAATTCATTGAAGCATGAAGGCCATTGTTATCTGCCAAGTTGGGTAGGTGTCGGGAAAGCTAACTGGCTCCTTATTTACTATCTATCTATCTGGGTAAAATGAAAGCATATTTTCAAATTAAATTTCCTCGCGCAGGCGTTGATCATTTTTTACGCGTGAGATATCGTATGAAAGGAAAAAGAATGGATATTAAGGCTATGATTTTATTTCTTGCAAAAGATTGCTGAAAAAGTCTGAAAAAATTCATTCAAAATCGCCATTTGCTCGTGCAAATGAAAATTTAGTAGCACTACTGTCTATTGTTCTAACTCAGTCGTGCACGAATTTTGAACAATGAATTGTGCATCAAATGAAAGAAGAGAAGTGTATCTTTCAATTCATGTACATCTCATATACCAAATATATGATTATGATCCCAAAGAATTGCAATGAAACTCGGTTTCGTTTTTTCTGGGACACGCTGTACTGTGCGCTTTGGACGACGATATGACTCAGTCGGTAGCGCGTCTACCGCCAGGTCTGAGAGTACCGGGTTCGATTCCTGAGTCTCACTGAGCAATGTTGTGTGTAAGCGTTTCATCTCCTCTGGTAAGAAGCAAAACACTCTGTCCCTCGGATATGACATTAAATTAAGGTCCCTGGTGTGAGTTACCAACGACTGACGCAAGAACAAGATCCCACTTCATTCATTCATAGCAAGGAGCAGGGTGCTAACCCGATGAAGTGGTCTCTCCCTTATACCCACTTACTAGTATTACACAAGAAAATGGGCAAATGATGCCGACCAGAAGTGGTAAGTGCATGTGACCCCGTAGTCGTGATTTTTCGACTTACGTGTAAGTCGACATTCGCGTATGAAAATCGACAAATTATCATTGTGTAGTGACGACTTGTTCATGAGGTTTACTCTACTTGTTAGGCTTCTTCAATAAGAAACACCTTGATGTAGGACAATCATGAAAACAAATGTCTAGGGTAGGCCTACATCTGTTACTTTCTGATAGGTACGATCGAGAATTCTTTCATAGATTAAAAATTTTTCTTCGAACATGTCTACCCAACGTCTTGAACGAAGTTAACATTGCCAGGCATCTTGATTGAAAGCAGTTTATCATCGCTTTATTACTAAGAATTTAAGCTTGTAAATACGTATTTTACAACTTGCTCTATAATTATGATGATGATAACTTATTTGATGTTCCCTTTATTCAAAGAACTCATCAGATCTTACCGATTTTGCTTCGTAGTGGCACAGCATTGTTTGTACTTGATCCATTGTGGTCACAAGAGTTCGTGAACGAAGTCCTTTTCATATCGTCTTTCAACCAAAGTCCGAGCGCACAAAGTACGACGCGGATGGTTAGAGGCCACTTTCGAGGAACATCGTCGTCGTCGTCGTCGTCGAGGGAATGGTCATTGGTGGGCAGCTTTGTCTGACAGAAGGACTTCGCAACGTGGCTCGCACACGTTGTCCCGTAGAGTGGAGGTGATCCCTCGTCGAGCAAAGAACAATCCTCGGTAGGCATTTTGTCATCTTCTAACACACGAATGTTTTCCATAATTTCTGGAAAAGTCATAGCTTGGTTTTGGTTGATCCACAACAGAGAACGTGCGCTAAAGAGAGAGAAAAAAAAAACCCGTCTTATAACAGATATGTTATCGATGTGTAGTTTTCTCTCCTAAGTTCAATTAAAGCAGCAGTTGGCACGCTCGAGAAAACGTGCGAATCTTTACAATCAAAAGTTGGCACGTGACTGGTTCTTTGGTGCAGAAAAATAAAGTCCCATGCCCTTGGCAGACGAAACCTGGAAAGTGGCAGTGCTTTGAATAGTGTGCTCTATATATCGACTGATCCTCGTATCAACTGATGATGGGGAAGTTGTAAGATGATACTCAACGATTTTATTACACGGTTTTTTTCCTTTTATTTGTTTTCTCACATTTTTTTTTTTTTTCGTGCCGGGATTCACTTCCATTAAGCTTTGATTGTCATTGTCTGTTTGTTGTTGGTATTTTTTTTTTTTTTGAGCTGGAGCAGGATGTAACCGGAGTGGAGGAGTCCCTGTTTCTCTCTCTGATCTTCCTATCCAACCTTTTTATCATAATTAT
This sequence comes from Diadema setosum, assembly GCF_964275005.1. Classification (NCBI taxonomy): domain Eukaryota; kingdom Metazoa; phylum Echinodermata; class Echinoidea; order Diadematoida; family Diadematidae; genus Diadema; species Diadema setosum. Next base: position 3,429,890 of record NC_092692.1, on the reverse strand, counting down.
TGTTTGATGCTTATTTCAATCTTCTCCTGCTTATTCAGTTTTAATATTGACCCTTAGTATATAGGCAGAGTTGAGGTTATACTTCAACCATCTTATTCTATATTCCATCCATGCATTTCATACAGTGATTCCGTTCTATGGCAATTACCCCCTGAGCAATTACCCTGGACCCTTCCCCTGGCCCTAATCCTGAACCTAATCCTAACTCTAACCAAAACTCCTACCATAAACCTAACCCTAGCCCTAATCTTTACTGTAACCTTATCACTAACCGGTATTTAGCCGGGGGAATTGTCCCCGGGGGAATTTGCCCTAACTACGAATGATTCATAATGTGAGAGCTTCGCCACGTCTCTACGGTAACCATGCACGCATGTGTCTCTTCCTCGCGCGCAGCTGAATATTTCTTACTGTAACCAACCCGACCCTGTGTGGGTGTGTGATTGCTGTAGGTTTGCGAGTCTATTCTAGTTCACTGACCATTAGTGGACCTTGAGCGAAATTGAAAGTGTATAGTTACAATCAAACATTTCTTCATGACTAATAAATGGGTTCGGCATGTTCGGGTAACCGTAATAACGACTAGGCACATCGAACTGCAGAAAGCATATTGGTTTGACATCCACAAACTTGCGTAAAATATTTAGTGCTGTTTGAGGTCAGAAGCATTATTCTGCACCTATAAACAATGCCTCAGAAAATAATGTACAAATTGACATGCTCATGGGTATCTGAAAGTGCCATGACCCATTTGCAAGCACATTTCAGTTCTGAACTATTCACGTATTTGTATCAAGAGCACTTTCCCGCAGAGAGAAGATGTTAACGCCAAAGTCTTGGAATGAGCAATTAAATCCCTAAGCTGGATAGTTTCTTTGCAATCCGTCACTTCAGACGGAATTTCATGTAAACTGATTTTTGTTATTCCGCAGGAACAATTTTCAGAAAATAGAATAGAGTTCATCAATCAGGGAATCATAAAAATTTTCGCTGATCCGAAAATACAGAAAAAAAGAGTCGTATATAGTCGAATGAGTTAAATCTTTGCCTGTCAGACTTATAAACAGAATAATGTTGTTTTCAAAGAATACATTTTGGCATGAAAATTACAAGTGAAAACAAATTTTTGTCCAACAGATCTGAAGAACTGATCAAATTGCAATCACTATCCCATCTTATTTGCCACGTACAGATGCACATGTGGTGTATAGATATAAGACTTGAGTCGTCAAGTGCTTGGTTAACGCTTCGGTAAAGTACAATGGCAGGGCCCTCTTGTTGAGCAATAGCAATTTTTAGTTTCAGTTTCAGTTTGTTTTATTTCTCCACATATACAAATAAAGTAATTATGACAAAATCAACAATTTTCACGTCAAAATATAAACAAGGGTACTAAAAAAAGAATAGATTATTACTTGTATAGTATAATAATAATAATAATAATAATAATAATAATTGCATTTATATGGCGCTTCATACTGACGTTTCTAAGCGCACTTTGCTACTCATACAAATAGATTAGAAATATATAGTATACGTACATTTATAGTTTCATTGTATCTTATACAGGTGGAGGAGACCGTTATCGGTAAGCAATAATATTTACTTGACTTGGACAACGACCTCTGGGCAATATGGTTTGCTACAGTTCTCCCTTATCTTTTCTGAAGGAACAAGACACATACACACATGGATTATGATTAACGTCAACTCTCAAGTATTTTCAATATTATTTGGTAGAGCAGGACAACACGGGGAGAATATAACAAGACAGAAGCGAATTGAAGGGGCAAAGAAGGGGATAACTGCAAGAGCAGGAAAAAGTTTAGAGAAGGGAAGCGATAGTATGCAGCATTTTGGATTCTTGAGATATGTACAAGAAAAAGCAACAACTTTAGGAATCATATGAAATAAGGAGAAATTTACATTAAAAATTATGAGTTATTGATAAGCATTTACAGTGAAATTTACATGTAGAATATGATATAGATAATAAAGTTTCAAAGAGTATAGGTATTTTATATAAAATCAATTCTATCTTTATCTACCCTTCATATTTTGCGTAATTCTTCGGTATTATCATATCTTACGTATTGTATCCCAACTTGGGGCAACTGTAACCAGTCAAAGATGAATTCATTACTGAAGTTACAAAAGAAAGGAGTACGCATATGTACAGGTAGTCACTATCTAACTCACTCTGCACCGCTGTTTAAAGAATGTTATCGTGTATTTTGAAGATTCATTACTTACATATCCTTCATACTGCAAAACTTGTTTTCTTACTTTCAAAACTTATTCCCTGTTAATATATCAGAGATGTTTAATATCAATAATAGTATTCACCATTATAACACCTGCATATGTAATGATTTTCGTTTGTTCGAAGTTAATTCGGCTTACAAAAAAAAAAAAAAAAAACTCTTCGCTTCAGCTTTCCTATTGCTTGGAATTCCATACCAAGTGAGATACAGATACGTTCATGCTCAAACCTACGGTTATTCAAAACGTCTCTCAAAAATTCTCTCCTGCTTAAATACTGATTTTTGAGCTGTGACAACTTTATTTCCTAAATGATAATCTGTTGCATGACGGGTAGGATATCAATGCCAAACTATACAAGTAAATATATCTTTAAACATGATAGGGAACTGATTATTAGTATATTTATTCATGAATATTGCTGTTTGGCATGTATGTATATCAGAGATTTTAAGAGTCTTTAAATCATAAAAACAGATATTCAGTGTGTGCTACATAGACCAGGGAGGTGAGAAGAAAACTCACCTCCCTGCATAGACAGAGGTTCCTACAATGTGAGGGTCCTTTATACAGAACAACGATTGGATTGACTCGAGTTATTTCATCATAAATGAAAGTGAAAGACTGAACTTGTGCGACTTGCGACAAACACACACACACATATCATATAAGCATAAGGGGTTAATATTTCATGCACTTGAATGTGCCAACATAAAAATAAACCCAAATTTATCATTTGAAAATCTCTCAACAGAAAATTACTTATCTGTACTGTTAAAAGACGTTTATTTCTCTTTAGCGCACGATCTCTGAATACAAGAAAGACCGAGCCCGTTAGATAAAGTTCCGGGGGAAAAACAGCAAATAACAAAACTATTTTGGATTTTTAAGTAATAGGGACGTTATGTATACGAATTGAATTGTAAAACAGTCATTGGAACGATCAACTTTACACTGCATTTGCATTACTTTGCAAGTGGTCTCCAAAGATATAGCCAGATATAGACTTGGACCGTTCTTTTATTCAATTGTCGATAAACGTATCAGGGCAATTACCCCCGAGGGTAATTACCCCCGGCTAAATACTGGTTAGTGGTAAGGTTAGAGTAAAGATTAGGGTTAGGGTTAGGTTTAGAGTTAGGTGTTTTGGTTACGGTTAGGATTAGGTTTATGATTAGGATTAGGATTAAGATTAGGGTCAGGGGAAGGGTCTGGGGTAATTGCCCAGGGGCTAATTGCCCGAGACCCGTCAATAAATTATATCGTTACTAAACAAGAGATGGCGCTAGATAAGTGTTGCATGCGTTAGTGAAGTCGTTATGCTTGATATCTTTGACTGAAATTCTCTTTCATGATCAATATATAAATATTTTGTAAGCCTTTGCCTTTTACTTGGGTCTCTCTCTTTTCTTTTGTGTCTCGAGTGAAAGACCGTTCAGTAATTCAATTCAAAACACAAAGATTTTAAACAAAAAGTTTGGTGCAGGTTATGCACCTACTCATATTTCTCTTCCATTTTCTAATGTATGTTTATGCATTTCGTATCTTACTGATCAGTTGTGAATCTATTTTGTGAAAGAATTTGTTATATTGGAAATAAAGTTTGAAAAACTTAAGATAAAACATATCATTTGATTGCCAATTTCAATGCTTGAAGTGCCTCTAGTATATTCCTCCTATAATCACGACTATCATTACTCGCTTTGGAAATATTTCTTGAAAACTCTATCATTAACATTTGATTTAACATACTGTACTTTCTGTGGAACGCTTCTCTACAAACGGGTTTTCACGACGTGATTGATAATCTGTAATAACATAGCAACCCTCCTGTAGGCACTATAATACCCTATCCGAAGTCACAATACCCCTTTTTACTTTCACAGACAAAATCACACACATTCATACTCAAACACCATTTACACTCAAACACACACATTCATACTCAAACACACACATTCATTCAAACACACACATTCATACTCAAACATACAAATTCATACTCAAACACACGCATTCATATTCAAGCACACACATTCATACTCAAACACACACATTCACACTCAAACACACACACACACATACTCAAACACACACACACACATACTCAAACACAAACACACACATCATACTCAAACACACACATTCATACTCAAACACACACATTCATACTCAAACACACACACACACATAATCAAACACACACATTCACACTCACACACACACATTCATACTCAAACACACACATTCATACTCAAATACACACATTCATACTCAAACACACACATCATACTCGAACACACACATCATACTCAAACACACACATTCATACACACACACACTCACACACACACATCATACTCAAACACACACATTCATACTCAAACACACACATCATACTCAAACACACACATTCATACTCAAATACACACATTTATACTCAAACAAACATTATTTAACTGTTGACGGAATTATTGGAAAGTAGGCATTACTATGGTCATTATGTGATTTCAATATTGATAAAATCAATACATGTATTTCTTCCTCTTCCTCTCCACTTTCTCCTCTTCTCCTCAACCTTCCCACCTCCTTATATTTCTCTTCTTTTCTTCCTCAAACATTTTCTCCTCCTCCCTTCATCATCTTTGTCATCATCAGAATGATCCATGTATGATTCAGAAATAATGTTAGCAGGCCACTCAATTTTTAATGCCCAAAAAGTCACACTTAGATGTAAGGAAACAATAATGAAAATACATTGAGCAGCAGATCTCAATATACAAGTTAATGTACATTATTGATATATTCTCTCCTCCTCGGAGTTTGAGCAGAAACTAAGACCTATGGAAATTTAAGAAATGACGTGAGATGAATTGTTTTATTTTAATATCAGATACTCAAAACATCATACTTTCTTGTATTTTATTCTAAGCTCGTATCTATGAAAAACTATTAACAGGGGAGAGATACATTCGGAGGCTATTGCCGTGTTTCAATCATCTATTTCATATACATGTGATACTAATAAATATACAATCATGACGTGTATACAATCAATGACTATTTCATGCGTTGACTCATGAAAACATTATATTTCGTCAGACAATACACGTATATCAGTTGTCTAAGTCGATACAATTCTGACAATTCCCTTTCACGAAAGAAAATCAATGAAACCTCTGTACTCCTTGATATCACGTAAAAGAATGAACAATTTGGAGACCGTCCGTTAAATCGGACTGGTTGAACGAGCACAGCCGGTAGATTACCGTACTGATATGACTGATGTATAGTATCTACATACATTTTCATTGAATCTTCAATGAGTGGTGTATCTAGGTGAGGTAAATCCAAATCTGGCAATAACCCTTCAGAATGTCGATCATATTGCCCCAAAGAGTTTGAAGATGATGCTAAAAATTCTTAATTTTCTGAGTTTGTGTACTTTTCTTTTTGGTCTGTGCCCATTCTTAGTAAAGTTACTCTGTTCTTTGTGAGACTCCGTAAAGGTCCCCAATTTGTCACGCCAAATTAGAACGACACGATATGTACCAATCATTCAATAGAGAAACACCTTTTTCTGCTTGACCCTTTCCATGCCAGGGGATACGAACAGCTATGTAGGATTTTCTGTGCCAATCAGCACTCAAAACACACAAAGATTTAAGCAAGACACAATCTGTCACTTGATACCACCAAGGGTGGCAAAAATGAGGCCGTCCCGCCACTGTTCCGTCACTCAAGTTAACCTTAAAACACACTTTTAATATGGGTCCCTCGAACAAAAAGTGTATATCTCCAGCATCGATCCCTCCGCCCTCCGATTTCTGCTGTACTTTCGTCGAAGACACACAATAGCCAATAATATGATTATTATGGGCCTTATGCTTTTTTGTTTATTAGGTGATCAGTGCACAGTTTCAGCGCTCTCAAACTCCATTTGCTCTTGAAAATAACCTTTACTCAATTTCCGTTTTCTTAAAATCTTGGCAACATTATGTGTATAGATGCCTATTTACAAAGGTGTTGCTAATCCACATCATTACATAACTTGGTTTATTATGTTTCATCCGTTATTGTGTTTCTACATTATGTACAATTCTGTCGATTTGGTTTGGTATCGACACCCGAATTGCATCAATGCCTCACCTCAACCCCAGGTGAGGCCCTCTCTCTGCCATTTTTCCAATAACACTTGACACATAGTTGGTCTTTGTTTTCGTTAGATGTTATTTTTTTATGTTACTTTTTGAACATTGTGAAACTTTTCAGGTTAGTATTACTGGTATTTGAAAAAATTGTTACAATTTGAAAATAAAGTGCTCTATGGCACACAAATTTGTAGGACTCATCATTTAAGGAGGGTTAATATTTCCGCCCCCCCCCCCCCCCCGTTGGAATATTTAGCTATGTCGTTGTAGTGACTTTTGACACCCATCGTACAAATTATTGTGAACATTGTTATGTACAGTATCGTACACATAATTATGAACGTTGTAATGTACAGCATTTTGTACATGCCATTGGCCATTATATCATAGTACCTTTTTTTATTTTTGCCACCCCCCCCCCCCCCACAAAACCCAAAATAGATAAAGGTAATGCCCCAGTCACATATAAACACGGATGCTCAAGGATCTACACGGTGATCCGGGGACGTCCGGGGATATCCGGGGAGATCCGGGATTTTGGTATGACTGTACACACGGTATCAACACGGCAGCTACACGGATAAGGCCGGAAGAGCGCGGCGTCTACACGGAAAAACACGGCATCTACACGGATCAACACGGCAGCTACACGGCAGCCACACGGACCACCCCGGATTGCTCTGCCAACACGGCAATCCCCGGATGACGCGGGATGTTTTTGACCTCCAAAAGTTGCCGTGTTGGCCTCCCGGCGTCAACACGGATCTCTCCCCGGATCAGATCCGGGGTGGTCCGGGGTGATCCGGGATGTTTATGTGACTGGAGCATAAGTTCTGACGCCTTTACAAAAATGTTTTTATTCACGCTTTACGAACGCACATACTGTTTCAAATACATGACTTATCTTTACCGCAGATTTTTAAGTGAGTGAAAGCTACTTGATTAGCATTTAGTGCATTTTTCTTATTTTCTTATCGTTTCTATGTAATGTATAACTATGTGATCACAAACAACAGATAAAAATATTCAATTACATGCGAAATCTACTTATTGTCATCGAATAATTGTCAATTTGTGTATATTGTTTGTTATAATCCATAGGGCACTTCCTTTTTCTCCTCTTTATCCATGGACCTACTAACGAATGGACTTTCAACGAAACCTAAAAATACCACTTTGAAGTACGAGATCCGCCGCCACCTGACTATGCGCATCTCAATGAGTACATACAGGCGTCTCAAAAATGATGATTGCATAACCATGCATCGTCACTAACAAAAGAATTGTTGGCTTTATTCTGGTCTTATTTGGCTGATGCGCCTTTTCAGACTGAAACGCCCTTGAATAAACGCCAATGATGAGAAGCAGCAAACCTCAGAACATGACTGATCTCGTTTCATTGGATTGGAAATTGCCGATTCGCTCGCGAGCGCTCACATATATGACTTTGCCTAATAGTAAGATAGACATATCCTCTTCCCTTGCTATCTGTTTTTACTCTGGAAAAATGTGCGGAAAAGGTGGAAAATGAGATAACAAGTCATGATCAATATTAGCTAAAAACTTAGCTATCTCTTTAAAAGGACCTGCATTTCGCTAATGAAAATGTCTGAGCGGTGATATACCAATACATACCACAACTGCACATGCATTTTCCTTGATTTAAGACTGTTGTTATATTCTGCGCATTTTGGTCAATAGATTTTTCAAAGCTGCGTTGTGTTTTGCCCAGGTTGCCGGCGGCGGATATCATAAGATCACAGCAGGCAAGAATGTTCAAAATGCTTTTGTGACACCTTTGACGTAGACAGAGGCATGCATTAATCAATGAAATGATGAATGTCCATGTGTAGTAGGTCCATGCTTTATCTAAGACATCTACGATGTCGCAGTTTTATGCATTTGTTGACAGTAAAACATCTTTAATCACTGGTATCATGCCTCACAAGCACAGATGAAAGTATTTCAATTACATACGAAATCTAATCAGTCTCGAACAAGCGTCAATTTGTATGTTTTAATTGTAATTGTCCAAAAGGCACTTGCATGTTCTCCTCTTTATCTAAGACATCTACAATGTTACAGTTTTATACATTTGTTGACAGTTAAACTTCTGTAATCACTGCTATATCGTGCTTTGACGGCGAAGAGCTCGTTTCAAGTCCTGGTCCTGAAGAGTGGTCCTACTTGGGGACCGTACTACTATGTAGTCATGTTCGCGCACTGTGGTATGGGTCCGTCCCAGAAGTTTGTATGCTGATCCCCTTTCCCTAGTTTTAAGCCAAGATAGAACCCAATAGCGCTGAATATGAGAGTTGGCATTATCTCTCGATGCCATCCAGCGTTGATGTCGACGACATAGCGGTGGACGATCATCCAGAAACTCTCAAACCGTGAGTCGCGATATTTGACGATGGTGACTTTCAGATTTCGCCATACGTGTTCCAGGTTGAGTCCTCCCAATGCAACCCAGGGTAGCACAAAGAACATGATCTTCTGACAGCTGACGAGAATGTTGAGAAAACGAATGTTTTCTATGAGCGCTTTGCTATGTGGTTTATTGTTGTCGAGGTAGGTGTAAATCAAATAGTTCCAAGTGACGTGAGCGGTCAAGCCCCAAGTAGCGACCACCATCGTGAAGGCCATCCAAGCATCGATCTGTTCGCGTAGTAGGTCATAGTGCTCGTAAAATTGCCGAATTTTTGCGCGCACATTGCGAACATTTTGCTCTGGCGCCTGAGTTTTGGCAAACCGGGTTAGATACAGGATTTCCGCTTCAAACGAGACACGTTCCAGGTAGATGAGATAACAAAACGAGCCATAAAATAAGTAGCCCAATACCGCAGCCCAGTGGCCGAGCTCTTTTTGGTAGACAGGAAACACACACTTTTGATACACGTAGTCGTAGATTAAACGAAGAGTGGCGTTAAATAAAGGCCAAAACATAAACAAGGCAAGGCGAAGGCATGAGAGAGCTTTCTTGCCCGATCGACACTTGCTGAGCATGAGTACGCGGCGCGCAACATAAGCCTGGTTCATCGGGTAGCACCGTGTGGTTCCATGATTAACCTTGCGGTATCGGATGCGAGCATAGAGGCACCAAACTGGAATGGCCGTAACCTGGAACAGAAATGTTAAGTAGGACACAAGATGCAGCAGGTCACTCTTTAATCCCCAGAATGCTTGAAAGTACGAGAACATGTCATATCCCAACAGTCCACACGTCAGAAATAGATAAGCGAATGCCAAAATATCAGACCATAGACCTGGATGAAAGAAGAGAGAAACAGAGAAAAAAATATTGAAAAGGAGGAGTTTTTCAGTATACAACAGTATTAGTATGACACTGCGTTTCTCGCAATGTTGTTACCACATTACAAGAAATGTGACATCGACAGGGTCATTTAAAAAGAAAGAATCAATATGGATTGAGTGAAAGCAGTAATATTAGTACAACACATCAGTGAAAGTTTGAGGAAAATCGGACACTCGGACACAAAAGTTACAAATAATTGAAGTTTTAGTGCAGTCATTGCTGAATAAAGAGACTGTGCTACACCTCATGACGTCATTAATGACAATAGTCAGTATAAAGAAATAAAGAAAATTAAACACAATTTCTTTTTTCTAGAATAATGAAAGAGCACTTTATAAACTGTGTCTTTCAGAAACAGTGGGAACTACTACTTCTACTACTACTACTACTACTATCACTACTATACTACTACTACTACTACTATCACTACTACTACTACTACTACTACTACTACTACTACTTCTACCAGGCCTATGCTATATGTCAGTAACAAGTCGATAAAAATAATGTGATGGTGATTTCATGAAAATTGAAATTTCATGGAGTTTTTCCTATATTTTTTCTTTTTATTGTCCAAAATAATATCACGAACTGTAGTTATCTCCTTTTCCAGCAATGACGGCACTGAAAGTTCAAAAATTCATAACTTTTGAACGGAATGTCCGATTTCCTCAAACTTTCACTGACAAGCCCTATAGGCCTACTAACATTGTTGTTTTTGCTCAATCCACATTTATTAGGCTTTGATTTCCTGTAAGAATGAGTTGAAAAGTAATTTCTTTCATGAAAAACTTTACCATTTCTTTATCTTATCTTTATCCTTTCATCTTCGAGTGCGCCGTAAGCATATCATTCAATGGATCTGGCGCAATACAAATTGCAACAGTTATTATCATCATTATATTTACTGTTCTGATTGATAGGTTGTTCTGGTGATGTTTTGGAGCATAATGAACTACAGATATACAGGACACTTGTGCAAATGGACTGTTATTCACGCTTCTTTACATTTTCGGTTCGACAAATCTTCGGAATAATGAGCCTTATTTCATTTTAGGATAAACGAACCTTATGAATAACGCCACAAAATGTTCGGATTAACGAACCCTTTTTCATTTTTACCTTAACAAACATCTAGATGTATAAGAAATTTGTGTATTTGAGAATAACGAACCTTCGGAATAAGGAACATCACCCTTTCTTTACACGTATGATGCATAAGATACGATTGACTGTTTTGTTTAATTGCCAATGATTTTCTTTATCAACTACAAGATAAATGTTAATATGGTATGAATAACAATAATCAAGCTATGAACAATATTAATATGCATACATGCATATTATAATTATATGATATGTACATTATATACATACATATATCTATATATATGCACATGTGTATACAAACATATATATATATATATATATAGAGAGAGAGAGAGAGAGAGAGAGAGAGAGTGCGAGAAGGGGTCTCGACCATTATATTCTACAGCACCAGTGTAGCTCCTTCATTATTTATATTCAGTGCGAGAAGAAGAGCATTCGTTTTTGTTATACACCTTATTTTCAATTAATAACACAAGTTTGATATGAAATGTATTCAATAATATGAAGTTAATTATGTATATTATTATTATTGTATTCTGTTATATAATTACGGATTTATTGATGACATAGTCATTAATAGACTCTCGCTAGTTAGATTTATATTGTTACAAGTGTAGCCATACGAGTGAGTCATTTTTGTATCATTACAGCCCTGATGAAGTTCCTAACGAGACCGAAAGCTCGGCAATAAACGTTGATATCTAGCTACGTCCACGAATGCTCTTCTTCTCGCACTGAATATATATATATATATATATATATATATATATATATATATATATATGTATATATATATAAACATATATATCATATATATTTATACATACATAATATATATATATATATATATATATATATATATATATATATATATATCTCAATCAGTTGCAATGGAAGAAAAAAACAACAACTCGACGCAAGATTTCATTCATTTTGAATAAAAGCTTTAAATGTGCCTGGATCTTTGTAGCACACATGTCATGATCATGCATGAATGATGTAAAAACCCAAATGGGAAAAGGGGGATTGAAAAAGGAGCTTCGGATAACTCCTTTCACTTTCCACCATTTTGTCTGATATCCGGGGTACTCAACAAACTACAAAGGGACCATACCAGTGCATCGATCCATATATGGCTCCCATGTGGCGGACTCATATAAGGTGTTTCTATTCCTGCTCGCCGCATCCTTCATCCGCCCAGAGGACTCTCTGGAGGGATCCCTCCTTAGGCAATCTCGGCTAAATACCACTTATCGGATACATCACATCTCGATAAAGGGTAAAATGAGCCGGCCTTTCCATATATTAACATCCCGCTCACCCATTAATGGTCACGAAAACTCAAAATTACAAACAATACGAGTCCGCGTGGCATCAATGGCTTCTTCAGAATGATATAGACAGTCGCTGTAAAAGTGAATATTTTCGCGCGAGTAAATTTTCGAGCTCCGCCGGGTAAGATGAGTGTTGCGTGTTTTAATTCCGCGGAATCAAGACATCAACCACAGGAACATATTGCAAGCAAAAATATTCACGTGCTTTTATTTTCGCGCTAGTTTCTGGTTGCGCGAAATGCGCGAAAATTTCACTCCGCGGAAATGTCCACTTTTGTAGAGTAATTCCATACCCATCATTTCTGATAGATGTCATCATAATTCATATTTTTTCGGGGGGGGGTAGCAAATAAGTCTTCATGTGAAGAATCTTATTTTGCGATTAATGCCTATCGCTCGGCCTTATTGCCTTCAATTTTACTTCTTGTTATATAATCATTCTAAGAACAAACACTCTCTTTTCTTGAGACTTACACAATTTTAGTCCTAATCAAAACCATCTCAAATCTGGATATGTTCAAACGCGGGTGCTTTACAAGTATTACCATTCATTGTGTCACTGAAATAACGGTCATATTTTGAGAAATAAGACAACCTATAAGCAAAGCACATTCAGGCTCACTTAGTAATTTTCTGTCAGCAACAAGCGATGGGATTAATAGAAGAGTGAATAGATATTTATGCACTTGTTCTCTGTATTTCGTTTTGCTGAACCACTCATTATAGAATTCATTTTATTATACACTGAAATGGGTGCCTTAATAAACTGTGATTTGTTTAAAACATACTCCCCAACCTCATTCAACATGGGCCTCCGAGATTGGTGTTTCCTTTATTCAAATATTCATCGGATCTTACCAGCTTTGCTTCTTAGTGGCGCAGCGCTGTTTGTGACTGATCCGTACTGGTCATCAGACTTCAAGAACGACGACCTTGTCACCCCATTATTCGTCACCGTGTCGTTCTCGGTTGACACATCGAGATGTTTTCTCGACAAGGTGGTCGTTGACGGTGTCGTGGATGGTTGGCCGGAAAACCAAAGTCCGAGGGCACAAAGTACGACGCGGATGGCTGGAGGCCATTTTCTTGGAACGTCGTCGTCGAAGGAACGGTCATTTATCGACGACCTTGTTGGACCGACGGACTTTGTCGCTTTATCAGAACTTGTCCCGTAGAATGGAAGCAAGCCTTCCTCAAGCAAAGAACATTCTTCGTTAGGCCCTGTGTCATCTTCTAACATGTGAATATATTCCAGCATTTCTGGAAAAGACATGATTGTTTTGGCTGTGATCGAACCACTTCCTTCACTTCACAAAAGATAACAACGTGTTGTAAAAAAAAATGGCCCCGTCTTATAAAGCCTTCAAATCAATCACAAGTCTCCAAATCAATCGCAACTTGCATTGCAGCACACAAAAAACTTGTGATTGATTTCTATCACAAGTCTTTATAAGACAGGCCCCAGATACAAGGTTGTCTTACAGTTGTGTCGTGTGTGATGATCTGTCCTGCTATACTGTCAAATTGGCAACAGTTTGATGCGCTCGCGAAAATGAACACGAAGCGACTCTACCTCAGTGTGGTAGGTATGACAATTGGTTGTGGTCACGTAACAAACGATCACATGTCTCTGACAGAAACTGAGAAAAATAATTACGTAGACAATGAATATGCTATGGAAGAGAAACTCTGCGCGAACCACTTGACATAATAATATCTTGCGCACTCTTATTCTTCTCCTTCGTATAGTAGGTTACCTGTAACTGCGTGTGTAATCTTCACGGACTCACTGGGTGTTTTCGAGATATTTGGCCATGTTCACCTTGTACTACCAGCTACTCTGCCCAAACACTGAACTGTTTCTTCCACTTACACGTACTTTACTTACATACACGCTTTTTCTTTGTCTACTTAATGTTAGCTTGTGTTGCCGAGCTCTATGATATCTTCAATATTGTAACAATATTGAAACAGAATGTTAGAACAATCACGCATACGCTTATTCTTACTGGTAATGTATATCGTAAATGTGATATCTTTTTTTTTTTTCTGACAGTACCACGCAGCCTACGTGGTTCTCGTGTTACGTTTCCTACTTTTTTTTTTTTTTTTTTTTACTCCCATGTTGTTAGAACCTGTTCAATCAATATGTTCCTGCGATCTCGGTCTTTTGGTAACAACAATGGTTTCATAACACCTAAAATTAAACAAGCTTTTTTATACTGGATGTCAGCGTAACCTTGTTTCCTTTCACACTCCAACATTACGCGTCATTTACCAGTTTTCTCAATTTGAAGTTATAGCCATGCAGTAAAAGTATTCGCCCGTGGCTAATTACATACTCTCATTGGATAAGACCGCTGGTAGGCCTATATGGACTTTATCATCATGGCTATAGTCCGTCGATCCCGTGCTTGCTTGATCTGTGGCCACATACACCAAATCATAATTCGATTCAATTCCAACGAATCACTGAAATACTCCACACACACACACACATACACACATGCATATACATGTATATATATACATACATACATATAAGAGAGAGAGAGAGATTCGTGTGTGTGCGTGAGTATGAGCGTGTGAGTTTGCTTGTGCGCACGTGCACATCACGATACGTATGCAAGTCGTATGCAATACTTGAAAAAGGGAGCGTCTATTACGTCATCAAAAGGCGGCTTGCTCTTTCCATGGACCCTAGATTGGCACGACAGTAAGCATTCGGTATGTGTTAAAGGGGAAATCCTGTCCAAATATAAGTTAGTCTGATAAGAAAGAGAGTAAAATATTACGAGTTCAGCGGTAAAATTTTGATCGAAAATCGGGTGAAAAATAATGAAGCTAATTGAAGTTTCGGTAATTTTTGAGGAAACAGTTCTTGAACGGTCAATGTGAATATACAAATGACAACGTCAGCATAATCATACCCTCACAACTATAGTTTGTATATAAAATTGTGAAATTTCCACTTTTTCATTCAAACGCAATTATGCCTGAGGCTCAAATCCTGATACTAGTATATCTTACTGATCAGTGTTCTGAAGTTATCAAACTAGGAATAAAATCATGTTTCAGACTTCAATGACAGAAATATTGAATTTCCATCAATTTTTTTTTTTTTTTTTGTACACGATCAATGGAAATTGTGAGGTTATGACATGGTCAGCTCACTCATTTGCATATCCATATCCACTGTACAAGAACTGTTTGCAGAAATTAGCAAAACTTCCTTATTTTCCATTAGATTTCAGTCAGCTTTTTACCATTGAACTCGTAAGAATTTACTCTTCTTTATCAGACCAACTTATTTTGGGACTGGATTTCCCCTTTAAGATGTAAATTCACCACCCACATATGCACATGCACACACACACACGCGCACACACACACACACACACACACACATACATACATACACAAGAAGCGAATCATTGGCTTTCATTGGAGTTCAGCAATAGTACTCTATACCAACTGATTCTTCAAACTAGGTTGACACATTAAAATACTCCAATTCAGACAGACTCGGGCAGAGAATTTTAATTTCGCTCTTTATTCAACATTGTTCAAGACACTTGTTGGTCCACGAATATATGTAATGACGATGATTTCTATCGTCAGCAATGTCTACAAAATAACACGTTAGAGTATACAGTATACATCGCTTTAATTTCTCTTCCTTCAGCCACATATCAAGTACAGAAATTTTTTATATAGATTCCTTACCATTATCTTACCATTGCTTATGAGGTATTGGTTTCCTTTCATGTTCAGTTTCGTGTGAAGTAAGGAGGGTTCTTCAGTGATACAACGACTGTCATTTATGGAGATTTTAGTTCATCTGCACTAAGGGTGTATGGACTGGTTCTTATTGTACTATTTGGTCGAAAATGAGTTTCTCTCCAATTCCTTAACTTGATGTTATTACTTGTTTTCAAACCATCTTTCATTTCACATTGTAGTGCGTTTTACACAAATAGTTTTTATTCATTCCAGTCCTTCAGTGTCCTGTTTACGTTATGACATGATTTCCTAAGTGCTTTCCTCTCATTATATCTACTACATGTATGTCATTTCGTATTCCAGCTCAAATTTCGAAGCTATATACATGATATAAAAAATACATCCAAAGTTGACTAATGCGTATTTAAAAAAAAAAAAAAAGTCTAGCCACTTTATTCTCGAAAATAAATTGTCTGTATAGAAACAACGTTAATAGGCGTCTATTTACTCGATGATGTGACTGTAAGAGAAAATGAATTAGTAGACGAGATATGAGAGAGCACAACATTCTTGATCTGTGGTATATACTGTAAATCTCGACTCCATAGCTATACCACAACCCCCCCCCCCCAAAAAAAAAAAAAAAAATAATGAAAAACGAAGATGTTAGTGGATTATGTTTCTTTTTTCTTTTGATAACTGAACGTGTTGTTGACGCGGGATGAATTTCTTGCGAATATTGCCAAATAGCAAAACAGCAAAACCGTTTATTTTGTTTGTCCGCCTTTGTTTTTAATGAAGGGAACCCAACCTAAACTTGTGATGGCAGGTATTGCGTTATTATTGCTCAAGTCTTCGATCACTGCATTAATCATTTTGACGGGAGCAATGTCTACTCCAGCGTGACAGGTTTCAGGTTTCTATCATTAAGTTTGAAGGGCTGTCATCGCTACAAAAGTGTTTTGTCACATCAACTCCCTTTGGTCGTATCAAGACACAGAAGACGCAGACACATGCAAGGTCATAACGGTGCAAGCCCTGATCATTTTTTGATGCGATTGTTTATAATTATATAGTTAATGTTTCTTTTTTAATCGCACTTCGAGGAATGGTAACTAATTGATTACTCTCGATTATACATGTTAATGCAGACATCAGTCATAATTCAGTCCTAATATTTCTGACAAGCTGACTTACCTCATTCGCTTGTTTTGTCCTATTTACAACTGGCGGAATTCATCCAATGACTATACGAGTGTATACCTTGCACACACTCATTAAAGGGAAGGTAAACCCAAAGAGCAATGTGGATTGAGTGAAAGCAGCAACATTAGTAGAACACACTTGTCATCAGTGAAAGTTTGAGGAAAATCGGACAATCGATGCAAAAGTTATGAATTTTTAAAGTTTTGGTGATGGAACCGCTGGATTAGGAGACTACTAGAGGATATGACGTATGAGTGGACAACAATACAAAGAAAATATAAAGGAAATTCAACAAAAATTCACTTTTCTAGAATTATGAAAGAGCAGTGGACCAACCGCTTTCTGAAAGCAGGGGGAATAATTGCTACCCTTAACATATGTCAATATCAAGTTGATGGAATTTGTAATTTTCATGAAAAATGGATTTTTGTAGTATTTTCTTTATATTTTCTTGTCTTGGTATTTTTGTCCGCTCATACGTCATAACCTCTAGTAGTCTCCTCATCCAGCGGTTCCAACACCAAAACTTTAAAAATTCATAACTTTTGCATCGATTGTCCGATTTTCTTCAAACTTTCACTGATGTGTTCTACTAAAGTTGCTGCTTTCACTCAATCCACATTGTTCTTGGGGTTTATCTCTCCCTTTAAAACATTATCTTGATATCCCTTCTGCACATTTATATTCAACTATGGGAACTTTTTCGATTGAGGAACTCACATGGTAGGAATTGAATACAAATAGAAATCTATAGACAAAAAAAAAAAAGACGAGTAGAACTAATGTATATACAATACATTATTTTTTCCGTATAACCACCTCCGACAAGATACACTATTCAAGTCAAACGTTTGACTCAAATACCGCTTCATAATCATGTGTTGAAGATACATTTCTGGCCTGGATGACTGGTATAGCTTTACTTGGTTATTATTGCACCTGCTTCTTCACACATTTAATTTAACTGAAAATCGGGCTTTCGAGCAGCGCCAGAGCAGTGTCAGACCAAGACTAACTTATCATCGGGCAAGCATTGGGGTCAAAGTAAGTATACTCGTAACTTGTAATAGACTATGTATAGAATCTGCAAAGCTTTTGCATAGTGACACATAAATCGAAGTAAGCATGCTCGCAGTGAGGGTTATGCTGTAAAGAACATCATCTTTACAAATTGCACTTGTCAGTACACCATAATCGGAGTAGCTGTCATCTTCGAAGAAAAGACATCGTCTCTCTTAAAAGCGTCCTTAGAAATCTTAATCAGAATTAAATCTGAGTGCAGTGATGTGCGCCTGAATTGTTGAGTGAAGTACATTGTGTCTGTATTGCTCAATAACGCGATGATGTTAAAATGAGAAATTGCAGGTTAAAAGAAAAACAAATAAAAAAAATCAGTGATGAAGAGGGATGACGTGTATGGTAAAGAGAGCGCCACTGTAGCAGGTCTTCCACGGATACTCGCGCTTTATTTTTAGCTCTGCGTGAACTAAATCGAAAGTATCGTTTTGTCTTTACCGCAATATCCCATCATCCATCGGGAAAAGACTTCCCGCCCAACTGCTTTCATGTTCCTACAAGCGTTTTCTGATATCGACAACTTTTGATACATCGAAGTGAGATAATAAATTGCGTGGCTGCTGCACTTTCAGATTATTCTTTCTTTGGAAATGATAAAAATGAACGTTGTATTTGGTCCCGTACCTCTGTTAGATATAACTGTAATCACGAGATTCCAGTTTTACTAAACAACTACATTGTAATGCCCTTATATGGCCATATTTTCCCTGGGATAAAGTTTACAAGTCACAACAATGACGAGGTTTTTAATAGCTTTCAGCATTTCTTAAAGCTCCAAATATTTTGTGGCACCGTAGGAAAAGAAGTAAAGCAAACACACGCTTGCAAGAGTTGATACATAAATTATTATTTACGATAAATATGACGTCATAATGGATGACTGCCAGTCATAATCATCCCATTTCTCTTTTCATCACGTGTCACTAAAATTAAACCCTCGAATGATTATAATGATGATAATGATATTGTAAATAACAATAATTCAGTACTAAAAATGAAAACAGGAGGAGGAAGGGAAAAAAAAGGTCACCTGAACTCACTTTTCAGGAATTTGTCACATTGTATGCAGAAGAATTCATCAATTTCACTTACTTCACTTATGAGAATCTTCTATTTTATACCTCATCACTTCGTATTTCCAGATGGTATGTTACCTACATCTTGAGCTTCTTTCAGAAATAAGAAAAGGAAAGCTCGCCTATTATGATGACTGTGACAAGACATGCACACAACGATTTTTAGTCGGTCATGTATGTGTTCGTTTTCAAGGTCTTTATCCTTATTTCTGGCTTCGCGCTTTCATTTTCGAACAGTCTATAAACTACTTTCATTTCCGAATGTGTGTTTAGTTTTAACACGGCAGTGATAGTTAATTGGCCTGATAATAGGTGATCTCAATGAGGTTTATTGGGTTATTGCTGGGTATATTGATGTCGTAGCAAAGGAAAAGGTGTCCAACAAAAGATCAGAGCAGTGGAATGATCTAATATTTCTGATGTTTGTCGTAGCATTGTGTGCCACTGAGACATTACGGTAACAGACAACGGGCAGAAGGATTGGCAAGAGTAAACTTGACTCTAGCCATTCGTGTGCTTAATAATTGTCTCAGGAAACCCCATGGCGTTGTGCATATTGTCAAAAAATCCTGGAACAGAAAGAGTTAAAGTTGGAAAGTGCGAAAACAAACAAAAAAATGTTCTATCTTATAGTCATTTACCATAATGTTATTACATGGGAAGATTGAACGAGATAGTTCCTGATAAGACTGACGATGGCACGGTCAAATTAAAACACAAACTTTGGCTGAGCACTGCTCGGACTTTTGGGACTGAGTGTCGATGATGCCGTCGATGACGAGGAGGAACTGGTGGGGAAGATTGGTCGACCACCGCCTGACATCGGACTGGTCGGGCTTGATGGGGAGGACGTGCCGCTAGCTGCTCGCTGGGACAAAGATGAAGTCAGTGCCGAAGCCTTTGGCAGGGAAGACTCCCAACATTGTAAGATCTGCGTTACAAATAACAAAGGAATTTAAAAGTACACGAAGGAAACGACACACGACAAAAAGTTCCGCCACCCCATCAATCAAAATAGAGTTACTTTATATCGAAAATGTTTTGAGCACAATAATTTATTTGGCGGGGGTACTTACTGAATATAACTTTTGTGTGGGAGAGAGGTTTGCAGTAACCATGTGTAACATGGTGTTACCGCAAACCTTTCACCCTCATTCACGTCACCATGCAAACCTTCAAGCAACACACCATTTTTGTGAGGAGATGAGAATAATCTGTTCAGTTATGCATGAGTGAGCACACATTAGAGACAAAATGGTTACTTTTCAAAAGTCGCAAGAGTCATATTCGGGGGTCTTTATGAGAAATTTTGTTTCTGGTTTATGATCGAGTATATGCTACTATTGTTACAAGCATCCATCTTGTTAGCCATCACACTTGTCATATTCTGTTTTACGGTGGGGTTGAGTGTATAGCAAGAAATTAAAATCATGTACAGTTAATATGGCATGAGGCAGGGTGCCAAACAATAGATAATAAAAAACTACGGCACTTATCTAAACATTCATCATGTGGAAACAGAATGCTTCACACACTCCACAAAAAATAAGTTTACCATTTTGTTTTTATTTCGCTCTGCTCACTCACACATGACCCATATAACAGATAACTCTCATGTTCACATACTTCCAGTGGCGTAACTACGGGTGGGCACGGGGTGGGGGCACGTGCCCCCCCCCCCCCCCCCCAATCCGCTGGTAAAAGAAAAAAAAATCGACATGAAAGGGTGATCAAGAAATAAGATATTTTTCGAAGATTTCTTTTAACCATAACTAAAGAGGTATATAGTGTGAAACATTCTTCAAAAAGCCCGGAGCCGACAAAAGATTGTGATTCAGCTTGATTCCTGGTTGGCATTCTGAATACAAGCAGGATGTGCGCGGTGCACTCAGAACATCCGAACGGCAAAAAGAGTCGCTGCAATTTTGCGCAATGTGATGTAGAATGTACACCTTTGTACATTACGCTTCGTTATATCAAAGCTAGATCATTGATTTTGCAGTGTTGCTTTACACACTAGTCTATATTAACATGCCTTGCATTGCCAATGATAAAACTTGACCTGGGCTATTTCCTGACTTTTCCATGTGTATAAAACACGTGCACACAAACACAAACAATTATAGGGGATGCTCTAAAGTGCAGATTTTGGACATCTTTCCCCCGCTTGGTCACTTCGACGCCCCCTCGCTGGTCATACCTCCCCCAATCATGAACATGAACCGACACCCTTGACTACCAGTGGCGGATCGGCGGGGGGGGGGGGGGGGGGGGGGAGGCGCACCGGGCGCCCCCCTTCTTAATTTCCAAAGCGGAAAAATAAGCTACAAACGGCAGTTTTTGGACAGTAAAATGTCAAAATTTTCAAGCTCGCTCGCTCGCATTTAATCGTTATGCACTTCTCCTGATGTTGCTGCCAGTGATTGCCAGCAGTTGCGCCCGGTGCGCCTCCCCCCCCCCCCCCCCCTTAATTTCCAATTGAAAAAATATAGATACAAGCGGCAGTTTTTTTACTCTAAAATGTCAAAATTTTCAAGCTCGCTCGTTTCGCTCGCTCGCATTTAATCGTTATGCCATTCTCCTGATGTTGCTGCCAGTAATTACCAGCAGTTGCGCCCGGTGCACCCCCCCCCCCTTAAATTCCAAAAATATATCTACAAACGGCAGTTTTTGGACTGTAAAATGTCAAAATTTTCAAGCTCGCTCGCTCCGCTCGCTCGCAATTAATTGTTATGCACTTCTCCTAATGTTGCTGCCAGTAACTTGTCGTTTCACACCGTCATTCCATAATCCATGTAAGGAAAACTTACAATGTTGCTCAATGACTGCGCTGTGGAATGTATCACATTCCGTTATGTATTGTAGTCCCCATTAAGTTTGCAGACTGACAGCGCACGCACACACATTTGCTGTGTGTATGTCACGAAAATGACACGTACAATAAAATCGCACTTTGCTGGCAATTTGACAATGCTTCCTGACAAGATATAGACTCGTATAAAGTGAAGAGGACACAATATTGTCATTTGAATTATTGCTTCTATAAATATATTCAGTTCCTATCACAGTGAGCTCTCTTGAGTCGAAACAGTTGCACAGAGATACTGAAACTACAGGTAATTTGTACAAAGTCGACCAAATCATGATACAGTTCTCATGACACACATAGTTACATTCAAATGCTAATCTAGTACATGGTAATCTTACGGTGACTGTAGCTGGTTATCGAGGATCTTATAGGCACCATTGCCAGTTTTCCCTCTTTTTAATGAATAAAAGGAATACGCAGTAATTACTTGTACTGATCATTCATTAACTTTATAAGGGGGCACACATTTTGTAATATTCGTTATACTGAACAGATTGCTTTCTGGTAAACTGTGTACTGATTTAGTAGCGTTCTGTACCACCTTTTCTTTCGAAGAATATCAAACTTAGCGTAATTCCAAGTATTTTAATCTCTTCTTCAGTAGCAAGAATGCACTTATTTAATTGTGTTTCAGCTGTGGCACGTCGTCTGCTGCTGTTAGATTGGTCCTTTTATGACGTCAGTAAAAAACTTCGCCGAATTTTCCCGAATCGAAGTGCATGCATTTTACCACAGATATCGTATGGATTTTCTCTTTGCTCTTGTTGCATTCCCGGTTGTGGACTGAGCAAAAGTCCTACATTTCTATCCTTTCCAAGATTCTAGCATAAACACAGTACATAAATTTGTGCCAAATGGTAATTTTCTTTGAATGTTCACTTTAAAAACAATTGCCAGTTGTCGAATTGAATAACAAACCTCGCGTGATTACTGTGGATGGGCAAATCGGTGTAAAGTTACAGGCGGCCGAAAGTATCTAAAAATGTCACAATATTGACCTAGCTGACGTCGTATAAATCGGAAATTATGTTTGTTATCAGGTTACAGTCATTAAACTTCGGAAAAAACACCCCGATATTTTTCTGACATTTATTATTAGTGTGGCAAATAAAATGTGATGTTCTCTTCTCGTTCTCCACATAATCACTATTGTTTGGGTATAAGTTGATTACTTTTTGTTTCATAACATTGCGATCGCTCCTATTAAAGAGTTATTCTTAGTACAAGCCATAATAGCAAGATTGTTCTTCTTTGTTTCAAATCATAAGATGTTTTAACAAAGCCATTAAGAGCTCAAAACATGAATGACTGTCAATGAAATTAAATCTGACATGTTATCTAGTTATGCAATGCGGTCTTTTATTGGTATTGATTGTTTTAAATGTACAGGGACAGGTATATTGTTTTTTCGTCTCATTAACTTTGATGGTATATTGTTTTTTCGTCTCATTAACTCTGATGGTATATTGTTTTTTCGTCTCAGTAACTTTGATAGTTTAGTTTCCAAGTAACCAAAAGTGAACAGATTCACGAAGCTGCATGCTGTTTTCAACTAATCACTGTTGTTTTATGTCCAAGCTAATAGCAAGGTTAAATTCCTTTTTGTTTCACATCATAAGTTGCGTTTGCTCGTAAACGAGTACTTTTGAGTACAAACTATGCTAGCAACAATTTACAAATATTTTCTCTAAAATTGTGGACGTATTAATACTAATATCACGGAATTCGAGTGCCAGCTTTAAGGCAGTTTTGATCGCCTCAAGGAATTTGATTCTTCATGTCATTATACCAACCAATGTAAACCGTTCAGACTAATCAAAGCTGTATATAACTCTGTTTCGGGTATAACAAAGCCATTAAGGGCGCAAAGATAACTGAATTTTGAATTAATTCAAATCTCACATATCTAGTTTGTAATCACGAGTTAACAGGTTGATCGTTCTTTTCTCTCATTAACTTTGATAGTTCTTAAACAACAATGAACCAACAAATTTCAAGGCATGCAGCACATAACATGGCTTACATCTAATGACAAGAAATCACAGAATCTCTGAACAAGGTCAACAACACATTTTGTTGAATTTTGTGTGGTTATTTTTATTGAAATAATAATCTCTATGAGTATTTCACAAGCTTACTCTGTACACAGCTTTTGCCATACACATAAGGGCACAGGCAACCCCTGATTTACAATGCTGTTGGAAATTGTCTGATATTGACAAGTGACAGAGTCTCAGGAAATATGCATCATTACAACAATCAAATACAAAAGTAGTCAATAAAACATCTGTATTTTTTAGAAATACACTATTTACATGACACTATACAATTCATATCAGTGAGGACATAGCATAACTTTCATTGCAAGACTACATGACTGGTGATCAACTTTCTACACGAAGATCAAAAGAAAAGTGTATGAAGTTGAAGAAAATAAAATATGAAAATATAATGAGATAGGGAGGCATTGAATGAAAAGGCTGTGAAATTGAGTTAAAAAAAACATGCAATTTGAAGTATACAACTTGGTAGAGATAAAAAGAAAAGGCTGTCTGTTATATGCATTTCAAGCATATGAAACTGAAGGTTTCATATTGGTAAGGAGAAATGAATCGATGAAGGCTTTCTGTAAAATACAATTCAAACATAATAAAGACACAACTTCAGAGGGATGATTGCAAAAATTGTCAGTGAAATACAAATCATGCATAAACTACATTATGGACAAATTTATAGGCTGTCTGTGACACAATTCAACGAAACGAAACTCTTGGGGAAACGGTTCGAACATCACAGACTTGAAATAACTTTGAAGGATGTAAATACCAAATATATTTCTCTACCTCCAGCATCAAAAACATAAAATCACTGCAACACAATCCTGCCATGATAATTGACAGATTGATGGATGCTACGGACTTATAATTGGTTTCCACAGAGGACTGGTTTTATAGACAAAGAGCTTGAGGTAAAATTACACTTTAATGGCCACTAGAGGAAGCCTTTGAGTAGATGAGCACTTACTTTAACTGCCATATAAATAATGGTATGTGTAGTTTCATTTATCGGGACTGCTTCTGATTAATTCGGATATGGAAATTCCCCAAAGTCTAGACTTTCTATCTCCAACCGCATTACCATTACCAGACAGAGATTTTTATTGTAATTACTGACCTCTTCCTGCTGTATTTGTGAAGTGCTTTTTAAATTGTTTTTTATTAGGTGCACACTATTGGTCTAATGGCTATAACATTTAGTTCCAAACCATCGCGAAAGTGAGCTCTCTTTGAGAAAGATGAAAGTCAAATATTTGTTGTCATTTTGGGTTGATAAAATGATTGGTTGAGAACGTACATGTGACCAGGCATTTATACTGCCTAACTCATAATTTGCTAATGACCAGTCATTAGGAGAGTATAATGCCGGTCATTAGCACTTTCACACCATGATGGTAAGTGGGCTAGATTTCATCACTTTTATTTACTTGTAAAAATAGCAGCCGCAGGATTTAAAATGTCTACAGTTGAAATACTATAGCCAATAAGGACCTGCTTCATCATTTTATAAAACAATTAAGACACATCATTTTGTTTGGGCATTAGTATAGTAACGACCTCAGCTGTTCCTTTGGGCATGTTCAAAAGGTACCTTAGGTGAGTAATTCTCATTAATGCCCTCCCTGACATGAATTATTTGTATACCCACTCATCCACTGTTTACTTGACTAACACGCTTCAGGAGTATTTTGGCATGTCCATGTTGTTTTTGCTATTGCTGAAAGGTCTCCTGACCTTTCAGAATAGCATTTTCATTCTGAAAGTCACTCTGAAAGTGTGTCAGTTTATCTTCACTTGGGCATAACAAAGAAAACTATAAAGATTACCAGAGTTGATCACCTTGCCTGGTGTGTCATACTATGACAAATTATCAAACAAGAAAGAAAAATAGACAAAACAACCATAACAACTTTTATATCAGCATCACCACAAGTAATATTCTGCATCATGTTCTATATATATAATGGCCAAGCTTTGTACACACCATTCATGATGATTTGATCAATTGCATGTAATTGACAGGGTTGGGGTGAAATGGTATATGTTACACAATGTGATGAATTTTTGCTTTTGTTATCTTCTCTCTTAGGTAAATACGCTGATTCAGCACAACATATCAAATTGATAGATTACATTACTTAGCTCAAGCAGTCCATGATATGATATGGCAGCTATTGCCAGTCATGATCACATAATATTCTTTTGCTTTACTGGCAAGAGTATCAAATCATACAAATCTTACACTATAAAAAAAGCAAATATGACATCATGTAACATAAAAAAACCCCAACAACATGAAGAGAAATTAAAGCTGAACAAAGAACTGTTTCCAACCTAGTATTTCTCTACATAACCTGCATGCACCAAACCAAGCCCTCACATATAAAGTATCAGTCTCAGATGACACTAACCCACCCGATGTGTCCAGATCACTCAGTTTCTGTGGCCACAGTCAGAAGTTCAGGGACATACGATGTGGAGCGACAAATATATCTTCCCTGTGAATACCCAGAGTTATGTCTACATGGACATCCAACCTACAGGAGGGATGCAGCAGGGTAATGGCTAGCCTTTTGCAAAGACAGCTCACAATGGACTCACATATGGTAGGTGGTGGACTAGCGCGCACACAGCGATCAGATGGGACCCTCAGCTCGCCGGTTGCGTGCCGTGTGTGTGCTGAAATTCTAGTGAGCTGCCTTTGCAAAAGGCTAGGTAATGGCTGGAGGGAACCTCATCACAAGGAATTTCAGCCTCCATCCTCCTGTCTTTGCATGAGCCCCGCCCTATGGGGCCCTGCGTTTTTGAGCCCTGCCCTTTTGGGGCCCCGTTTTTTAGGCCCCTTACATGGCAAAGTTGGTCCCTTTCTACAAGACAGAATGTTCTATTTGACAAAGTGACCTGAAATCATTTTGATCACATAATCACATGATCTTCTGATCACATGTGCAAATCAGCACCCAAAGCACAGAAAGGGTTAACCCATTGTGTGTCAAGTGCCGATCGGCGCAGAAAACCCCAGAGCATTGTACACACTGCTCAAAGTCCCTGGCAAAGAAAGGGTTAGCAAGCAGTTGTTTAAAGAGAAAAGAAGAAAGGTGCAACTTACAGGTTCCATTGCACAAGTTGAAAAACACAAGAAGGATTTTCATTTTCTTCAGACAAAAAAAAAAAAAAATGTTTCAGAGCTTTTTTGATGTCTTTGGAAAATAAACCCATCTGTTTCAAGCATCTAGAACAAACTTCTAACACAAGGAACAAGCCTGTACAACTCTGGGGTGAAAATATCTCAGTATATCAAAGAATAGACAAAGAGTTTGAATTTCCCACAGTCAGGGTTTCAGCCATAATGTAACAGCATCATCTCAGCCCACACAGCATTATGTGGAAGATAATTTCAGCAAAAGTCCATAAAGAATGCATCAGTAAGTAGGTATACAACCATTGTTAACCATCAATTTTTCTTTGCTGGCTCTATTATCTAGATTGCCTTTTTTCCCTTGTCCACTGTATATGTTACCCAGAGGTGGAAAGACATTTAGAAAAAAAAATAATAAAGGGAAGAAACAACGAACAGTTCCACACTGATGCATACTGATTTCAGTTTGAGAGAGAACGAGAGCTTGCTTAAATAAATCCATGACTTAATCTACGGCATTATGGGATGTACACGTCACTTGGCATAGGAATCAGCTCTTGGTCAAAAGGTATATGTATTTCATGACAATTACCTCAAGTCCACATGACAGTGTGTTCACTTAAAGGTCCAGTTTACCTTTGGGAGCAGTGATTTCAAAAATTTTCAAGATATCATCTTTGATACATATGTGTAGATCTGTTGTATCACAAAACAGCCTACCATATAAAATTTTCGCAATAAAGACTAAAATATGAGGAGATATTAGCATTTTTCTCAATAAACCATAACTGTAGACGGTTTAGTCTAGAAGCATTCCTATTATAACTATTGTTCACATTTTGTGTATTTGACAATGCTTAACATCGATTACACAGATTCAAATTTTTACGGTGGTTGTTTCTATCCCTAACTCACATTTTAGAACTATTTTAAAGCACTAATGCTGGAATTCTGTTTCATCTGCAAATGGTAAATTATGCCTTTAAAACATAAGCTGAGATGAATTCTTCAGGAGACACTTTGAAAAGCTTAGTTGTCAGTGTTTCTCAACAAGAGATATGAAACTGGAAATCAAAATAGTGGGGATATAACACATTTGTGTGCACACAAACTAATGACAAAATTT
The DNA here is from genome assembly GCF_964275005.1 of Diadema setosum. Classification (NCBI taxonomy): domain Eukaryota; kingdom Metazoa; phylum Echinodermata; class Echinoidea; order Diadematoida; family Diadematidae; genus Diadema; species Diadema setosum. The sequence goes on along the minus strand of NC_092692.1, from coordinate 3,401,444 downwards.
TAAAAATCCTATCTGCATTATGACCAACAAAAAAAAAGTAACCATGTGTGAAATCAAGATGAATCATCATAACATGCATGTATAGTGCAAAAATAATGAAAGGGCCCTACAGCATGACTCGGATGTAGGTATACAATATGTAGCACTTTGCTATCTACTGTTAAGGAAGGTTTACAAAAGAGACATTTCTACAGTATGGAGGCATCTTTAGATGTCCTTCAACATTGAAATAACTGTTGTTCTGACAATTAGGATTGCAGTTTTCATATCTCTGCTCGTTTTAAAAAAAGCTCTTCACAAATGCTATGATTCACAGCTCTTATCAGAGCATTACAGTACTTGGGATAAGCATTCAGTATATGATCAAACAAGATGGCAAATCCAATCCCTACCCTTTATACCTCATACCTTGGCAAACCAATATCAAGGGGAATTATCGAGAAAGGGATAGACCTTCCTTTGTGACATTGAGAAGTACCTAAACTACAGCCACATGATGACATGTAGTTTTGATCTTCAACAAAAGGACAAAAATATATTCTGTTTCCCAGTGAGCCTTAGATTGAAGACTAATCAAAGATCACATTTCAAACTGAACCATCTATGGCATGGTAACAGAACAAACACAGAAACTTCAACAAATGATTCAACACATGCTAAAGGCAAAGAAACAATTACAGATACCATTGCAAACCTTCTTTGTATGTAGGAAAAGTACACTTGTACATGATGTGGACCCCTCCAATTAATATATGTTTTAAAAAGGTGGAAACAAGAAATGAAACCAGCCTAAGAATACAATACGTTTTGACGTATGTAAGCATCAGTGCAAGCATAACCAAAGGAGAGTATCTAGGAACTGTATGATATGGAGTGAAGTAACCCTAAACTAAGATTAAAATAGGGAAATGTGGTCTAGACAGCCTGACAGAGCATGCTGGTGCCAAGAAAATCAACAATTAGGATGACATTGCGCACAAACAGGCATTCATTTGTTGGCTCAACACAATCAAACGGACAGTAAGACAGGCATATGGCTCTTATGAAGGTATTGAGTAAGTCTCAGTCTACAATAATATTGCAAGATGCAACATCAATGTAAGGTGTTTGCATTCAATACCCCTGTGCTTTCTAATGAGGAAGTTTTCTACATATCTATCGCGATGTATACACATTTCTGCACACCAGAATTTTAGTACATACTACTTACTCACAATTCAATTCAATTCAATTCAATTTATTTCCATTTCCATTGAATAAACAGAAAAAATATATACATTTACAGAACAAATTTATAACAATTTCAAAGAAAACGTACAAGTGGTGACGAGTAACAACAGAATTTCGTTTCTAAGGTATATACCTAATACAAAGATTAGAATGGAAATGGAGGGTCCCACTTAAAAAGCAAAGCTTGTAGGGTATGGGACCCTCTAAAAATACGTACACAAAGTCAAAGAAACCAATGTCAACTGACATGAAATTAACTTGGGAAGGGGAAAAAAAGAAGAAGAAGAAAAAAAAAAAAAAAAAAAAAAAAAAAAAAAAGGGGGAAATGAGACTATGGTACAACACGCGCCATCGTGGACACAAGCATACTGTACTATATTATGAAAATGCAATAACAAAACAAAACAACGCTCTCTGGTTTGAAATTGCGATTGATTGGGTGCATATGCCGGTATGAATGCATAGGAACGGATATAAAAAAAGAGAAAGAGAATAGACTCACTGTTACTGGTACACTAAAAGAAATATCTGAGGTAAACTTATGTTAGACAGATTGTTTTCCTTAAAAGATGATTTCTGTGTGATAACTTAATACTTGTAAAAACAAACAAACAAACAAACAAACGACTTGATTGAGAGAATGAAACCGAACCTAATTTGGTTGTATATCATAAGATTTCAACAGAAAAAATTTTAATTTGTTTTTAAAAGAATTCAAAGTTTGTGCTGTTATTATGTCGTTGGGAAGTGAGTTCCAATACTTAGGTCCCTCGTAGATGAAGGTTTGCTGAGCCAGCAAGGTCCTAAAAAATGGTAAATGAAATTCGTTCGATTGCCTTGTAGGATAATTATGAACAGATTGATTTTTTGAAAACATTGATTCAAATATATATGGAAGATTATTTTTATTGTAATTATACATGAATTGTCCTAAATTAAACAAATACAAATCTTTAATTTTAAATATTTTATTTTCAAAAAATAACGGATCAGTATGAGACAAATATGCAGTGTGACATATAATGCGCAGTGACTTCTTTTGTAGCAGAAGTAATTTATCCAAAAGAGTTTGATATGTATTTCCCCATACAAGAATACCGTAATTTAAATAAGGCAATATGAGGGATGAATATAATGTAAGCAGGGACGACAAAGGAAGACAAAATTTAATCTTGTTGATTATACCGATGTTTCGAGAAATAATCTTACATATACTATCAATATGAAATTTCCATGAAAGCTTATTATCAACTGTTATTCCCAGAAATTTGATATAAGAAACATTTTCCAGCGGTGTGCCATCATTTTCCAGCGGTGTGCCATCATTTAACTAAACATATGCGGCATTTAAATGGCATATGCACATACAATGGTAAATGTAATACTAAATGTGTATGAGTGAAAAAATAAACATTTCACAAGATATTTTTCTTTTCATTTATCGATTTCTACCATCTCATTGCATAAACTTCCACATATAAATAGCATTTGTGGCTTATATAAACAGTTCATAATAATGAAGATTAAAAAACAACTGTAGTGCACGTTACCACAGTTTAATGAATTTAGACCACGAACCGAATCTCACATGGTATGTGCATGTGATTTGTGTCACAAAATGAGATGCAATAATTGTAATACATACCAGAAAACTCTCATATATGTTTGCTTCACTTGAACTCTCATATCAATTATTGTCTTAATCTTTGCATGTGAATTGGGCTGGCATTTCATTTCTAATACTTCCTCCACTGCTGTAGCAACGACATGAAGTCACTCTCAAAATAAGTTGCCTTGCCAAGGATGTAGGTGGTGCAGTATTTTGTGTTTGCTTTTCCTGGGTGTGCAGTCTTCCACAACTGAAGACACACTTTGTGTATTGTTCTCAGCTTGGAGGCGACTTTCTTCATACGATGAGGAAATTTCCAGTCTCTATTCTCGATGACTTTTACGCTTTTGATAAATCTGGAGTGTGATAATATTGTCTGTATCCACCATTTACAAGGATTGACAGGTCATGGTGTAACATTAATGTCTGCCTCTAGTGGCATGGATGTAATAAAAATTGTTGATATGTGACTTATTTTCAAGTATTTTAATGAATGTGAAATACACGTGTATGACAGAACTACTGTATACAAAACATGTTTTGCAGTGGTTTCTTTCTCGCAAATTCTGTGTCTCAACTGATACTCACAAAATTAAGAATATGCCAAAGTTTTACCTTCCAGTGGCAAAAATGTAATGCATTTTGTCTCCTGTCTTCAAAATGGAAAGTTGCACAATTTCCCTCTTGATTACGGAAACCGGTATTTTTTATTTTTTTTTATCTCACCCCTGTTGTTTTCTTGGTCACAAATTAAACAACTCGCACAACTGTCTTACAAGTCCTGATTGGCAAAATTTATGGAATATAAAATGTCAGTTCACCAAGTCAACATGCATCCACAAACAGTACGACTTTCTCAATCTATAAAATAAAAAGCACCCTTTGCTATTCAACACAGCTTGACACTGGTTGATGATTAGAAATAAAAGGGTGGAGGGACATTTGCTCTGGTGTAGCTTTCATGAAAAGAAGTAAGGCACAACATTTTCACCCTGTTGATGCGAACACGTAATGAGCACAACAAAGGACAACTGCATCATCATAAAAAACTGTGTTCAAACACAATTTGAGTACCTGGACAACTCTATCCCTTGGTAACTCAACTTTGCCAATCACGCAACACTGTGTTTATACAATTGTATATCACAATATTCCGAAAAGATTCCCTAGACTCGCAGGTATCATCACAAGCACTGGCATTGAGAAAAGACGTACGTGGATCTGTGATCCAAAGGTCAGTGAAGTGGTTCTTACTTTTGTCTTTTTATTCCTATTGGAAGCCGTCTGGCTGTTTTGAAAAACTCTGATGGTGCAGGGTTTTGTTTTTGTTTTCGTGGAAGTGTTGTTTTTTTTTCTTAGATCTCCATTGCAACAAGCAGGATATGGTCCACTCAGCACAGTTCTCAGTAAGATGAGGTAGACATTGAATTCAAGAATGATTGTCCTTTTGACATACAAAAAAAGAAAATGGTTGTGAAACATGGATTGCAAAATTGGGTCAATGGTTGTGTCTACACTGGACAGATATTAGCAAGGTTTGTGCAAGGTAAAGGATTCACAACTTGGCTTAACGCCAGGGGGAAGTCAAAGGCGAGATGTTGAGCAATGCACCCACCAACCTATGTGGTTGTCTGCAGCAAACCTAGTATTGTGACCAATACACTAAAGATGGCCAAACATATTGAGGTTTAGAGGAAGTCTACATCTGACAAATCATTTGATAGAATAAAATAATCTTGTGAAATTGTAGCTGGTTGCCACATCCGGAAATAAAGTAAAAATAAATTGTTTAAGTAAATGTACACTTCAGCTTTAACTTCACACAAACAAGGAACTTTCTGCTTTCTATAGCACAGATCCCTGGCAGTGTTTATAATATCACTCTACATTACATTGGGAAAAAAAAAATAGAAGAAAAAAAGGGAAGCTAAGTGTGCTGTTTCATTTTTACTGATGAGAATAAATGCATGTACAACTTCCCATTTCAGTCAGTTGATTCTAAAAACATGATGCTTCAGAATTTAATGATCTATTATCCACTCCTCTTCCATGTACTTAAGTGTGGTAATATAATTTTTAGGCATATTTGGTGTGTGTGTGTGTGTGTGAGTGTGTGTGTGTGTGTGTGTGAGAGAGAGAGAGAGAGAGATATGATGTGAGTGTGTGTACTGGTATATCTACAATGATTTGACTTGGTGGACATTTATGAGGTAACTACAGAGTGCTGGCATTTCTTGGATGCTTGTATCTCTTGCTGGCATAAGTGGCTTAGCAACATTCACTGAAGTGTAGTGGCTAATGATGGACAAGGCAATGCTTTGTAAAATTCAGTGATGATGAATTTGGAAGTGCATGTGCTAAACATTTTTTTTTTCACTTTCTAAGCATTCACTTCCTAAACACAGAATATGACTGAAGTATTTACGGACGGCTATTAACCTCATTAATTCTTCCCAACTTGGCTACCTTACAAAGACAGAACTAACGGCAGGATGACTTCCTCAGCCTTCCTTCGATAGGCTCTCAGAATACTGAGCCTGATTGTAATCTACTTCAGCTCATGGGGACATGTCACATTTTGGACAAATATTCCACTGAAATGCACTTTGGTGTGTTTCATCATCTACCCAACAGCCTCCACACAGTAAATCATAGTTAAGTTTCAATCGAAGTCCAAAGCTACATTTCTCCTGAACTGTACCTTATGAGGAACATAATTTGAAGAAACTTATACCGCTTTCAGTAACTCATGCATTTTTGGCCCGCTCCTGGTCCGAGCTAAATTAGCCCGCGCCAAGCAGTAAAAATTGCGTTCAGTAACTATAGCAGAGCAATGACCCATTAATAAACTTGGTAGTGTAAGGAATAACTGCCATGGTAACTGAACACGTCAAGGACAGAGCAGAAGTGCATTTTTGCACGATATTTGATGTGCCTGCCGCGGGCTTATGAGCTGAGCTGTGACCTTTGACCGTGAAAGGAATTTTGGCCCGTTCATAAACTCTTCGATCAGCGCCAGGCCCGCGCCTGGTCCGCGCCTGGTGCTAGGTGCAGCAGCACCAAAATAGTCCGCACCTGGCGCGGGCCACTTTGGCCCCCACCTATTCATAAACTCAAAATTTTCGACTTGGTGTGCTCCTGGTCTGCTCCTGGTCCGAGCCAAGAGGGTTACTTAAAGGAGTATAAGAAGTGTGTCAAATTGCTTTACAGTGGCAGATTCTATCCAAGACGCAGACTACCGGTAATTTGTAGGGTGTGAACTTGCATGTTGGGTATCCCAAGAAAATACAGCATTAAAATCACCTAAATTTGCATCCGATGTGCACAAGGTCACTTTTCACTGTGCATGTACAAAATTACCACACTCAGCTCCATCTATGCCTAACACTACCACATCATTCAAATGCCAGGATTTTAATTTTACTACTTGCAGTACTCTCAGAGGCTCACACCTCTGCCAAAGCAGAATGATCCCCTTAAGAAGAAGAAGAAAAAATATATATTGGATGCAGACACTATTCTGGCTCATCACCAATATCCTTATCAAGTACTCCCTTAGGCTACTCTCAGATCTTCTTCTAATCAGCAATAAACTCTATCAAAAAGCAGAGACAAACTTACACAGACACAAACAGGCCAAAACATATACTCCCAACGGCAGAGGGAATGCATGGTTTTCCGCGTTCTGTTCTCCTAAGGTTGCTACACACAGGGAAACAGAATTCAGCAAAGGCATGAGGTTTGAAAATTCAACAAATTCTCTTAATGTACATCTTTGGCAGTACAAGATGTATATAAAAGTATAATTTAAGAAAATGGCAAATTCATCGTGAACAATCTACCATAACAGCCTCCCATAACTCTCAAATATGGATTCCTCTCCATTTTCTAACAGACAGTAAACTCCTTCTCATACACTCAAGGTTTGATGAAAACTTCCAAGCCCTAGTAGAGCATTTGCTAACAAGAAATCATTGCATGGAAACTTGTTCTATATCTTATATATATATAGAATATATCTTATAAGTATAACATGCTGCCCACACTTTATTCTTGGCATGGGGCAAAACTTGTTACAATTAAACAAGATCCAGCATCAGACCAATGGAGCTCAGAGATGCCAAAGTGACCGAAGAAAAAAACTATAAATAAATAACATAAAATAAAATAAAAATAAATAAATAAAGAAAGAAAGAAAGAATAAGTACGGACCAATACAAGTGTTTACTCTCTAATGAAAGTAACCTGTCAAATATTGGAGACTTCAAATTTGGGTTAAAAGCAATATTTCTAATTTAAGTATGAAAATGGAAAAAAAAAAAACACACCAAAAAACAAAATAAAAAAATGTTGAATATTTACTAATACTCTTCCATGAAAGACATAATTCTACTTGTGGTAGGTAGACTCTCTGTTTGGGGTTCAGACTGGAAGGTAATATAATCTGGAAAAAACAAAAAAACAAAAAGAGAATCTGGATTGTATCAGATGGTGGAGTACTAAAAGGGCAAGTAATGTTACTCATTTGGCAACTTCCACTGTACTAGTCCACATTGAAACACAGTGGTGGCAAGCACTCAGTACGTCTCCGTATCTTGTTGATTAAATCTGTGTTCTGATCGAAATGACTGTTTCAGAATCATGTAAAGTCCAAATGTGCTGTAGAAATGTCACAAGATGTATACCTTGATTAATGATGTCAGGAGGGTTGAGAAGCAACAATGGTATTATCAACAGCAACATAACCTTTGCTATTTAAAATCCTGAAACCTAATCCAGCATTTTCAGAATGTCCTACGAAATTATTTCATTTATGTTTACGATCACCCTCGCGACGATGGCATCACGAAAAAATTCCCCTGTTGGAGGGGCACTCACCTTTTCACTCCCACGTAAGGGATGGATACAACAATGATTTGTGGATTTACGATCACGTCAAATCATACTGGATCATTCTATGCATGCAGTGTGCCTCTCAGAAAATTGAGAACAAATATTAGTTAAAAAAAAAAAAAAAAAAATAGGTGACTGAAAATGACTCCTTTCTTTAATTCACACACCGAGCGATACAAGAACATCATTATCAACACCTGGTGGCACCAAGCCATCAACCTTGCATCCCATCTCATCACTGCTACTCCAGTTTGCTTCATGCATGGCTCATCCATTTCATTTTCCATTTCTTTCATTCATTCTTCAATCTCTCTTCATTCATCTTTTTCTCTTCTTGCTTTTGCCTGGATTTTTTTTTCTTTTTTTTTTCACAGGGAGAGAGAGAGATGCGGTGGTGGGGTGAATTATCATAACGTTGCGGCGGTCGAGGATGAGTTGGACGATGATGGCGACATGTGCTTCAAGACCTTTTCTAGATTGTCCTGCCAAACCTGATGTAGCTGTGAACGTGATAGAACAGAGATGATGGACACGACACAATGATCGGCATCAATGGCATTGATCAGATACAGGTGATATAGATGGTGGGTCTGCGGCTGCACGGCAATGGTAATTTGGCACAATTGTGGAAAATGCTTGTAGAAGCTAGAATGAATAATAATTGTTTAAGCTTTCAATTTTATGTAGATATACGGTGCTTTCTTGCTCAAAATTTGTAAAGAAAACAGAAAGAAATAATGCTGAACAGAATGATAACTCAAGAGCCCATACAAATTCATGGCACTCTAAATTGATTAAAAAAGACTTCAATAAAGATAGAAGTCTTCTAATTTCAAGACTTCTATCAATTGATCAGCAACAGAGAAAATGTTTTCTTCTTTTTCCTTGGTTATGTTTGAAATCATTTTAAGTCGCCTTAGTTCTAGAGTATAAGTACTTTAGAGTAGGTCATTAAGATCAAATACGTGTCTTAAGCATTCAGACGATTTGTGAAGTTTCACAGACCACTAATATCTGATGTTGCGTGTAAGCTAACAAAAATATAAAGATCACACAAGAGTGAAGTGGCATGAGCAGAATGTCTAGGCAACAAGCAATTTAATCAAATATTATGCAGATCAATGATCCTAGACAGTGCACCCTTTCAACAACAACAAAATGGGTTCACACAAACTCTACTTTTTCATCTGATTCTTTAAAGGACAAGTCCACCTTCATAGGCATGTGGATTGAGTGAATGCAGCAATATTAGTAGAATACATCAGTGAAAGTTTGGGGAAAATTGGACCATCTGTTCAAAAGTTATGAATTTTTGAAATTTCTGCTCAGTCACGGCTGGATGAGAAGACTACTACAGCTAGTGATGTCACATGTGTACAACGATATAAAGAAACTATAAAGAAAATTCAACACATTTTCAGTTTTCTCCTGTAATAATATGGAGCACTTGACGTCCCTCTTTCAGAAGGCAGGGGCAATAATATTAACCTTAACATAATGTCAGTGACATGTCAAGGAAATGTGCACCTTTTTTCAAAAAGTGAAATTTTGTGAAATTCTCTTTATATTTTCCTTACATCGTTCTATGCATGTGACATCATACACTGTAGTAGTCTTTTCATCCAGCAGTGACTGCACAGATACTTTAAAAATTCATAACTTTTGACCGGATGGTCTGATTTTTCCCAAACTTTCACTGATGTGTTCTACTAATATTGCTGCATTGACTCAATCCACACATGTATACGAAAGTGGACTTGTCCTTTAAGAAATGGTGTATATCAAAAAAAAATAATAAAATCATGTGTGATGATACCTTGAAATATTGTCAAACTCATCTGTGAGATGCATGGTCTGAGCAGATATGTAATAATGCCGCAATGACACAGAATGGTCTGTTCGAAGTGACAAAGTGATTCTTAGCAGCAAAATTAGAAAGAGAGGCAGCAAAATGGCACAAATCATAATCAAATCTCTTCAAATTACTCCAGTGCTGCTGGCATCCCTGCTTGTTTTTCATTTATCTAGATTTAGATGTACTAAGTCCATGTTATTACATCAGAAACTGAAGAGCAAGCATGGATGAAGAACACACACACAGACACACACACACACACACACACACACACACACAAGATTGCAAGATATCAATGTCAAATGGATTTTGATTTTGATATATTGAGCTGAACTTTGCATGAGGGCAAAGCCTCCAGTGTGGGTGGACAAATCATGGGATGAACGGATGAAAAGAGAGCAACCTCCGAGTTCAAACTTTGTTGAACTCACCTCTTTGTGGCTGTTGACCTCGGCCTCGGCAAAGGTCTGCATGACGTTGGCGATGAGGGGGATGTTGGCGTGGATGAGCTGGGTCTCCATCTGAAGGCAGTGTAGCGAGAAGAAGTTCCTGTTCTCCATCGTCATGATCTGACTCTCTTGCTGCCAGAGACAAATGAGGGAAAACAGTGTTTTTATGCCCTCTGTTTAATTACAGATTGTCAACGGACCACAGTTTGGAATCAAACTAAGAAATGTCCCAATCTCCATTGAGAAGACCAAGAATGAATAAAAATACTGGTGAGACGATCAAGCTGGGGCACACTCACAATTATCAAGTAGACTAGCAAATTTCCTTTTCTACCCCATCAACCGTCCTAAAAAAAATATTATCCATCATCTTTATTCAGTATAATATGCAGGCTGCATTGATCAGACTTATGTGATTTGGGTACTATGGGCATTTTCAAAGAAATCTAAACCAACTTAGGATACTCTGTAAGGAGAGAGACTGAGCATGACTCTCAAAAAGTAGGTACTGTAAAAGTGGTTTCTTTCGCATACAGATACTTTCGTGGTTTTCATCGGAGCCGACTTTTTCGCGTGTGTTTGAATTCGCGGTTGGCAAAATCTGTGACTTCACAGTCGGCAAAAACTGTTTTATTTTGCACATGAAAACCCAAACAATAATCCAATTATTCTTTGATTTATTAAATAGAAATTAAAATTAAATGCAGGCTTACCTGAACTCGAGTACTTTATAACATGCTTGTACCTACATTGCACGGTATCGCTGTGTGTGTGTTGACCATCAATACACTCAATGCGCGGAAACTTCATGTGTGCATGTGCCTAATGGCATTGTAACAAGTGGCGAGTTCAAAATATTTTCGTGTGATATTAAATTCACGGTTCAACCTCAAAGCCCGAAAAGCGCTAAAATAAAACCACCGCAAAAGAAACCACTTTTACAGTATGCCAAGTGATTGACACATATTTCTAGAAACTGAAGTGGTATCGCTATCCAGAAGTCTGAAAGTCATTGATACTAGACTATGAATCTGGCATGCTAGATGGTGGATTATCCTCACTTCCAAAGATATTAAAATGGCACTTACATAATCACATCTGCATTTTACAGTTCATAATGCAAAATAGATACTGAAATCCAAATCTAATTCAGGTTTTTAGATTGGATTTAGCATTTTCTGCTTGTATGCAACATTCATTCTACTGAGAGATCTACTGTAAAACGAGGATTGTTCGCATGCATTTTAATTTCGCAAATTTCGTGAGAGCCAAGATTCGCAAAATTAAAATGCACACAAAAGTTCTTGTCTACACTACATGCATTGAATGCCAGTGGCAATTTGCGAAAATTTCATGCCGTGAAAAACTGTCATCTGCTCCAATTTGCGAAAATTTCATGCTGCGAATATATCGTCTGTTGAGAATGATAAGGGCGTTAAGTTGCCACTAAACCCATAGTGTTCAAGACCACTTAACGCCCTTCTCATTCTCAACAGACGATATCATGTTTTACAGTAAGTCCAGACATGACAATACACTAGCACAGTGTAAGTGACTGATACATTTGTTCTTTTACATAATAAAAGCTCATCTGTCATTCATCAAAGTAAGGCAGAATTGCTGAGCATATGCAAGGTTGATGATTAATGATATGATTATGTGTGACATTTTAGGACTTTAAAACTGTGATTTCAACAACATCAAATGCCAGGAAATGGGGATTGCTTGACATGAAAGAGATAATCTCCTGCATACCTCAATGATCCTAGACTCCAGCTGCTCCACCTCGCTGACGTACTCTCCGCCCCTGATCGTAGCAGACATCTTCTTCTTCTTGATGGCAGCCATCTTCTGGAGAGCATTCTGGTGGTCTCGTAGGACTCCTTTCTCATGCCTCTCACACAGATCCTGGGGATGAGGGGAAAATGGGACAAGTCGACATTCGAACCAATATCTCAGGGTAGTCAACTTCTGCAGACCAAATACATTCTTATACACTCAAACACACACACACACACACACACACACACACAAACATTCAGAATACAATAAACATATCTTGGTTTAGAATTGGAGAAACGGTATGTGCAAAGCCTGCTTCATAAAATTTCTGAAAATCATGGATCTTTAATTTCAAAAGCTCACTTTCCTTGTTTCAATGAACATGAAGTATAGTAAATATGGTGAAACATACTGAAGCATAGTAAATATGGTAAAACATGCTAGTTTAGCTAGTTTAGCTTTGTCATTATCTGTCAAATTCTCATCACATGAATGACTAGCAACCAAATTATTTGTCATGGTGAACAATAAAGATTAAAACATTGGTCATATTTATTCATACTGGGAACATCTACTGAATATACCATATATTATTTAGCGAGTCTAAATTTTTTGCAAATCTGGACTTCCCAGCAATTTTCGCGAGTGGTTAAATTCGCAATCGTGGAGTCGTGTACTAAATGGAGAAATGATGCATCACACGTTACCCCGAGGTACCGTTGTATCCCGGGGTACCACGTTGTGTAGCGCCACCTCACGTCAACTTGAGGACAGCCTCAGAGAAATGCATGCACTGTGTGTGCGTGTACATAGGCATTCCCATGCCACTGCATGTTATACTATGCGGGCATGGAAGCTGCGATACCAATAGCGTGACTGTGCTTTAGTGCAGTGCAGTGCAGTGGCTAGCGCGCGCTAGCTCCAGCACCAAAATAATTTCCTCTTTTTGGCACCCAGGGTACAACCTTTTAAAAAAAATAAATAATTCAACAAAATGGCTGATTTTTATTTGGTACCCAGGGATACCATTTATGTCATCAAATGTATATGTGACCCGCTACAACAAAAGGATCCTAAAGTCGTGGACGGGTGAGCCGAGAAAATCGAGTTTGAAGTCAGATCACCAAAATCTGTCAAAATGTTCAGATTTCTGTTTTTACATAATTTTGTAGTCTAATGTATCTTCTATCATCTGCCGAAATTTCGAAGCTAAATGATCAAAGGAAAGGCTAGAAAATAGCATTTTTCTGGGCCATGCTTGGCTCGCCCGTCAGCGACTTTAGGATCCTTTTGTTGTAGCGGGTCACATGTGTACGTCACATTCATATTGGGATCAAAGTCAATATTTTCGCGTGTCTTCAATTTCGCGAATAGCACCTGACTCGCGAAATTCACGAAAATAAACACCATGCGAAATATTTGGGGTAAACAGTATTTGGTGAAGTTATGATCACAATGAGTCCATACCCCCAGGAAGATTACAGGCAAAATTGAACAAGGAAAAGTAGAAATTACGCGGTGCGTAATATATGTCCCCGCCGGAAGTAGCATTTTGTAACAAAATGTGCAATATAGGTAAAAAATCAAGGTCAAAGGTCAAAGTTCTGTGTAGTAGTTTTGAAGCCCTCACCTAGTGCTATCACATAAAGCAAACGGAATCGAAATCGGGTTAGAAATGGCGAAGGAGTAGCATTTTGTAGCAAAATGCACAATATAGGTCAAAAATCAAGGTCAAAGGTCAAAGAAGTCAAAGGTCAAAATTCTGTGTAGAAGTTTTGAAGCCCTCAACTAGTGCCATCATATAAAGCAAACGGAATCGAAATCGGGTTTGAAATGGCGAAGGAGTAGCATTTTGTAGCAAAATGTACAATATAGGTCAAAAATCAAGGTCAAAGGTCAAAGAAGTCAAAGGTCAAAATTCTGTGTAGAAGTTTTGAAGCCCTCACCTAGTGCCATCACATAAAGCAAACGGAATCGAAATCGGGTTAGAAATGGCGAAGGAGTAGCATTTTGTAGCAAAATGTACAATATAGGTCAAAGGTCAAGGTCAAAGGTCACAACTGAAATTCTGTGTAGAAGTTTTAAAGCTCTCATGTAGTGCTATCATATAAAGCAAACAGAATCAAAATTGGCTCATAAATGACAGAGAAGTAGCAAATTGAACATTTTGATCACACACGGACGCACACACGGACGACCTTACGGTGATATACTTGTGCGTCTACCCCTTTGTTCTCCCTTTTGTTAAAATAGACACACAAGCAAAAATTTTAGCCACACAAGCCTGACGGAATAAAGGCCATCTATTGTGCACTATTGTTCTCCTAGCCACACAAACATACTCTCGTTAGCACGGACAGACGCACGGATGCACGGACGGACGGACGGACGGACGGACGGACGGACGCACAGACACACACACGTACGGAGCCCGTTTCATAGTCCCCTGCTCGAACTCGTTCGGCGGGGACAATAAATGTGAAATAATTTTGCGAGTAACAATCAACTGCACTGGAACAAAACGGGGGAAGCATCATGATGAATGATATGTTTTTAAATACCACATCAAAACTAGCAATGCATTTACTGGTGCACACAACACCCGAGGAGCATTTAAACTTTTCTGTGCTTTATAAAATGCCATACACCTATACACACTGTCCATAGCCCCAGCACAGTGCACAAATGATGCATGGGTCTGAGTACGTCAGTAGGAATTGTGTGCACAAGGTAACAATGGAATCACTTAACCCCATGGAAGTGCAGCCAAGTTGAGTAGGTTTTAGACTAGATTCAACAGTTATTGCAAGCACATTGTTCCTTCTGATGCACAAAAAAGTTGTGCATCATTTGTTTTACGAACCATGGACAAATTCCTGCCAGAAATCCATTCTTTTAATAATTCTTTCAGCAATTACCCACACTCGGCAAACTTACTGGATGCATATTCTTTTGGTTTGCAATAGATGCAAACCATGTAACAGTAATTACTAGATGCATGAAACACATACCGGATGCTGGCTAGCCAAACCTTGCTTAGTGGGTGAACATTTTTGCTATAAGTGCAAGACAGCATGTTTACAGTGTCTATTGCCAGTGATTACAATGTTTATTTGACATCAAACAAGCTGCCAGTAAAACTGATGCATGGCTGTCGACCAATGAGATTGCATGATTTTCTCGACCTGTTCTATAAAAAGGTGTAACATAATCCAAAGTACCTTGTATGCTTGAAGAAGATCCAAGAATAGCCAGAATTTCTCAGACACATCATCAGCTAATCTCCTTCCCTAATATAGTTAAAGAAAAGCAGCAACAAAAACGAAACTTCATCAAAACGGTGCAATATGCTATAAGAAATAGAAACTGATATCGAGGGATATTTCGACATTCCACAACATCCCTATTTCATGTCTGACTTCATTTACAGTTTGCTTGACACAACTCTTCTCAATAAGCCAGCTTGAAACAGATCGCCTCCCACTAATGAATCTGAACACTAACAGGCATGTATGTAGAAAGGGAATTTTCATGGGGACAATATACTGAATACATACTATTGACAGGACCTGTTTTGAGTGTTTCAACTCTAGATTGTGTTGCAATGTACTTTGATCCAATGAATTGACCACACATTACTAGTGTGATTGTGAAAACAAGCACCAAGCAATTCTCAAATGCTAAATTAATTCATATGTATAGTGCATTATCCCTAGCGCAATTTTTCTCCCCCTCTCTCTATCTCTCTTCTCTCTCCGTTTCAGAACACATCTACATACAAGTACAATGAAATGCTACGATTTTTAGGTACAATTATAGGTGTAGGCCAAGTTTATCAGTAAGTGTGCATTCATTATGTTGGCATGGTTATCTACAGCAAGCTACTACTATTGTAAAGTTTATTTAGACTGTTACTCTTTCAGGCTGACCATCTTGGTCCACTAGTAATTACAGTGAAATATATGATGCGGAAACATGCACTGGAAATAAGAAAACGCTGGCAGAGAAAACAAGAGCCTTACAAACCTGAGTCATGCACTTCTCTGAGAGGGCAGCAAACTCCACAGCCACCGATTTGAGCCCCGTCTTGATGTTGGGCCAGGAGTCGTTGTGGCCCATGGCCCAGGCCGAAGCTGGCTGGGATTCCCCTCCAAGGCTACTCAGCTCCTTGGCGAAAGCCAGCATATCACTTGCATTCCCTTGTAGGAAGTTTAAGAAGATTTTTAGCAGTGATAATATTGAAAATCACAACAGCTCTACATTGGCTGCTTTTGTGCTGTTATCATCGTCAATATTATTATTACTACAAACATGCTGCTGGCTTATTCTTAAATTGACAACACATTTAAGAAGATTGAAGTTTGCATTTCTCTCCAAAATAGTATGTTTTGAAAAATTCTATGTGATTTTGCAAATTTAGGATTTCATGAATTTACCCAGTTCTATATTATCCTCCTCCTATATAAGATATACAGTAAATGCAGAGGTGAAAATGTGATAACAAAATGCTAACTTCTGATTTTGCAAAAATCTCATGAATTTATCCACTTGTATCTTATCTTTTTCCTATATATAATATGCATTAAATACACAGGTGAACATGACGTGATGACAAAATACTAATTTCTGGAGCAGATTCCCACCCCCATGACTTGCTACATTAACAGATCAAAACTCAGACTTCATGGTGTATGCTTACCTGCTGCTCTTAGCGACATTTGGTCCACATAGCCCTTGACAAGACTCATGCTGTAGAAGAGGTTCTTGATCTGCTCTTTGCTATTCCCAAATTGAATTTGAGTGTCCATGGGGACCAGATCCTATGGTGTGAAACGAAAGCAGGCACATCTAACACATCCATTGGGAACATCCTCACATCAAATGCTTCCTACTATTTCACTTTTTTTTTTTTCTAGCCTCATTCTGGCATTCTCATGTTTTAGGTAAGGTGCTAAACTTGTTTTCCCATCATTCATTACGTGAAATACTGTAAAACATGATATATTCGCGGCATGAATTCTCGCGAATTGGAGCCGACGGCCTTTTTTGCGGCATGACATTTTCGCGAACTGCCACTGGCATTCAATGCATATAGTGTAGGCAAGAACTTTCGCGTGAATTTTAATTTCGCAAATCTTTGTGCTCGCGAAATTCGCGAAATTAAAATGCACGCGAACATTCCTCGTTTTACAGTACACTGAAGTCTTACCAACACATAAAGAAAGAAACAAGAAATGTTTCTATGGTGACTGGAATGCCTCCACTACATCACATCATTCTCCAAATAGGTTTACAGTACATCTTTCTAATATGAAATATGTTTCACATGATTGGCAAATAATCACTATTGGGTAATAATACACACCAATTCCTGATAATACATTGAACCATTTTCAACGTATGGAGAAAACGGATAGTGAAATTTTAGCATTTTCACTACACATTTGACTCCATGACCCAATGCTTTCCCCAACAGAATCATTGTGTGGTAATGCATGTTTGCACAATCCATTCTTGATTGAATTCATACATAGAATCACTTCCAATGTTTGAAAGAAATAGTGTAATTTCCCCAATAAGTCGTGTAATTTTAGCATTCTAGCTTGAATTTTGACTTCATGAACCAAAACTTCCCAAGATATATCATTGTCAGGCAATACATACATATAAAGTTTCATGAAGATACGGTTTTAACCATTTCCGAGATATGAAGGAAATGTGAAATTTTAGCATCTTCACTTGACCTTTGACTCTATGGACCACAATTTTTCCCTGTCGAATCCTTACCTGGTAATACATTCATAAACTAAGTTTCATGAAAATACCTCCAGACATTACAGAGATATAGGGGAAATAAGTAAAATTTTAGAATTTGCCCTGGACCTGTGACCTTTGACCTTAAGCATGTGTGCTCCCAAGTAGATTGGCACAGCTCTGCCCACTCATACAGTTTATGCCAAATTTCATTTGGATACATCAAATGTTATGTTGTTATGTTAAGTAGTCCAAGGTGGGCAAGGCTTGCTGAATGAAAGAAAGAGATTACAGTGGACTCCCATTATGACGAAGTCCTCGGGACCGGCAGTTTTCTTTTGTTATATCGAAATTTCATTATAAATGAACAAATAAACAATAAAAATACACAGAGTAGATAATGTTGCTGCCTGAATTTTTACTTCGTTGTAACGGGAATTTCGTTGTAACCGTGTTTGTTATAATGAGAGTGCACTGTATCAATGCAGAGGGGTGAAGGTGTGGTGTGGCTGATTCTTAACATGTTTGTTAAAATGTAGATCAGCAGTTGCAATCTTGCAAATACATTTGTACAGCGGGTAACAATTGACAGAAAAAAAAAAGAAGAAAAAAAAAATCAACCATAGCACAACATACGAGTATTTGAGCTTGTTACTATTCTGCAATAACACACAACTGTGTAATATCAAAGTAATTTTCTAACATCAAGCCTGGTGTTCAAACTGAAGATGACGTACCTTTGCTTGGGCTGCTAATTTACTTGTGACAAACTCATCCGGTATACCTCTGAATTGTTCCTTTATTCTGTGCTGCATGTCCTGCAAAAATAATCAGCAGCATTGTTAGATAGAATTACTCAGATCAAAAAAAGATGATGTCAGATGATACCCTGCGAACAATTACGTCATGGTTTCAGACGTCTGATCACAATAGCCCATTACATTCACTGGTGCACTGGTTTTGAAAAGGGCTTGAGCAAAGCATATTAAACTGTATCCTCAAAACTACACATAAATCATCAATGCACACTACCTGTCATTGAGAAGTGAACATAAATGTAACAAGAGATCCGGGGGTCACGCGCTCACCTGAGTATCGCAATTTTACCTCTCATGCATTCTTGCACACTCTTACCTGAGAACATTGGAAACTTAGGTCTGCATAATCATAATATATGGATCTCCCCCCCCCCCCCAACTCCAGGGTGGGGGGGGGGGCAGGCAGCCCTGGTAAAGTCATCAATGTACTTGTAAACTTATGGTATTAACTTTGCTTTATCATTTCTGGTTCTAGAGTAGAAGATTTTAATATTTCTTAATGTGGGGGGGGGGGGGGCCCTAGGGGCCACCAAGAGGGACATGGTGCCCATTTGAAGGAATTGAGATTCTATCCCCCTAGGGATGCTACCTGCTAAGTTTGGTCAAAATTCATCATGAGGTTTTCAAGAAGATGAACATGTACTATTCAGGCCCCATTACAACTGTAGGACTTCTCCCCATCCCTTCTCCTGGGTCCCAAGGGGGGGGGGGGGGGGGGGGGAGGGGCAACCCTGATTCTGCCAATCCCATGAACAAACTTGAAACTACAGTCATCAATGTACTAACTCATAGCATTATAAGCCCTATCACTTCTGGTTCTAGAGAGGATTTTTAAAAATTCCTTAATCTAAGGAGGTTTGGGCCCCCCTGGGGGCCCCCTAGGTGGGCCATGGTGCCCATTTGAACAAATTGAGATCCTATCCCCCTAGGGATGCTACCTATCAAGTTTGGTGAAAATCAGACATGGGGATCTCAAAGTGAAGATGAAAATGTACAATTTAGGCCCCATTAGGACACCTCCCCACCCCTCTCCCCTGGGTCCCAAGGGGGGCACCCCTGATTCCCCCATGAACAAACTTGAAACTACAGTCATCAATGTACTAACTCATAGTATTAACTAAGCCCTATCACTTCTGGTTCTAGAGAAGAAGATTTTTAAAGATTCCTTAATTTTAGGGCGTTTGGGCCCCCCTGGGGCCCCCCCAGGTGGGCCATGGTGCCCATTTGAACAAATTGAGATCCTATCCCCCTAGGGATGCTACCTGCCAAGTTTGGTGAAAATCGGTCATGGGGTTCTCAAGAAGAAGATGAAAATGTAAAAAGTTTACGCACGACGGACGACGCACGACGCACAACGGACGCCGGACGAAGAGCGATCGCAAATCATTTATAGCCATGTACATTCACAGAGTAATAAATCAAACTCCACAAACTTTATACTAATGAACTGTTGCACTGAGTTGTGTTTAAATTGCCACAGTTAGACAAAATTGTCGTTCATCTACATAAATAAACACCAATTACTCAGTGTTTTAGTACTGGTAATGGCCACGATTAAAAAAAATAAATAAATCCTGGGCATACATACTCATGGGTTTTAGTCCAACTTGATTATGTATCTCCATGATTCTTCTTTTATCACGGCTACTAGAAATATTGAATAATTGGTGCCTATTTACATCAATGAAGGGCAATTTGTCAATCAGTTGCAAAATTTCATCAAGAATAAAAACAATGGGTTATGTATTGAGATACATTAAAGTCAGCTAATTTTCTTTATGTCTGTCTATGTTATCTTCTCATGTGAATCACTTACTGATCCTGTGAAGGTCAGGAAGTAGCGAACAATCTCGCTGCGGTGGAATGTGGGGTGTCTCACTACCAGGGTCAGGAATCGCACCAGAGCTCTTCTCCGCTGTTCGATGAACTCGCGATTTGCTGTGCGAACAAGAAAATATTCATAATAACTTACTGTAAAACACAATATTTTTGCGGTATGAAATTTTGGCTAGTTGCTTCTAACATTCAATGCATATAGTGTAGACAAGAACTTTCACATGTATTTTAATATCGCGAATTTTGGCTCTTGCAAAATTCACAAAATTAAAATGCACGCGAACACTCGTTTTACAGTACGTGGGAACTAGCTCTGAAATCAAAAGGTGTATGAGCAAGTTAAAGGAACAAAAGCTAAATTGGGTATTAACCCTAACTAAGCCGGGGGGTCAGAGGCCCCCCCTTCGACGTTTCGCGGGGGATATTGCCAACGCAAAAAGCTATCGCCGCGATATTTCAAGACTTTTTTCTTTCAAGTCTCCCGCATTTTTTGACACCAAATTTGCAATGCCTGGGTGCATGGTTCCGAAGTTATGCATAGATATGTACATGCGTGTCAGACTAAAAATTGCTCAAAAACATGAATTCATATACAATTTCAATGCAAACTGTGCTTACAGGCAAATTTCATAAAAGCATGATTATTTTGGGGTTTCACTGATTAAAATCAATTAATAACATATTTTCATGCTCGGAACAATGTTGCGGAAAAATGTCATCGAAAAAAACAATGGAAAACATGAAGTCGAAAAAACACGGAAACACATAAGAATTCAAAAAATAATAAAATACTCAAGAAATTTTTCTGATGGCACATTTTTTTCTCTTACATTTGCTAAGGACACTAAAAAGAATATTCACACAGAAAATGTGCCTGTTTTGAACTTTATTTAGTGATTATACCAAATAGTCTGATTTCATGCATCTTTATGCATAAATTAGCATAATTTAGCATAAATAATAATTTTACGAAAAATCAACATCAGAGTATTTTAGATTATGTCACAGGCAATGTATGTGCCAGTTTTTGTCGCGGTCGATGGCTGAGATCTTGAGGGGGGGGGGGGCCTGGGAGGCCCTCCGACTCTATCATCTACAATCTACAAGTGTAAACTTTTTAACTCTACTCCCTGTTCAGAAAAAAAGGAATATTGAAAGCGTTCATCATAATCTGTTCAGAAATACGAACACCACCTCTCTCAGAATAACAAACAATGCCATTAAGGACTGATGTGGATCACAATCAATTATGAAAGTAGATGAGGTACTAGAGTCATCAACTCATAACTCTCCCGATGGTATATATGTCAAATCAAGTAATATTCTTTATCATACACTCATAGCAAGACATGGGATAAATTTCCCTTCTCCAAATGGAATAGCAATTTTAGCTGATGGACAAATTTTGAACATTATGGTATACCACTCTATGTAATGAACTGCTACACAAATGACATTTTGTATGGCTGTCATTTAAGAATGCATAGGAAACTGCTTTGCGATGCCAGGGAAATTATTCCCAGTGGCATTTGCTTGAAATAAATCATTTACTAACCTCCAATCATCTTTTTGGGAGGAAGACGGGGCACCATTCTGTACGGGTAGCAGTTGATTAACATTTCGCTGACTGCTGCGAAGTCACTGTACCGCCGGAATACCGTTGTTTTGTACATCTGAAAAGTTGACACAAGATACATGTGCCGGTCAGGGTTAGAATCTACACTTCTGGTACATCATGGACCCAAAGTCAGATACAAGGAGATTTGCAGGAAACAATTCAAGATGACAAAATTCTATTTGAAACTACTAAAGGAAGAAGGGCTATCCCACATCATGATGTCCATCGATTTATATTGTTGTACATCTGTCTGTTTCTCTACCATTTATTCTTAAGTGTGACCTCTCTGGTTTGTTTTCAATTTCATCTTTTACCAAATGGTAACCTGACCGTAATTTTCTGATGCCATGACATTTAGCACATCGAGCAAACATTTAAAATGATTCCACATAACGATGTCCACAGATTTATGTCTGTTTCTCCACAATTCATTAATACAAGCAACATATCTACTTGGAGGGTCTGTCTTTCGTTTCCTCCTTCTAGACTCAATGTGATAAGATTTCTATTAATAGCTCTATGGTAACCTGACTATAAGTTTTTGATGTCCTGCTATTTAGCAGATTAAGTAAACGGTTATTTTATGATCCATATATAATACATTTATAGCAGAAGCAAAAACATGCTACTTGGGGTTCTAAAAACAAAGCACACAAAGAGAGTAGTAAAGGATGGGAAACTATGTAAGCATCACAGTTTCTGTTTCTTTAAATTAGGCACAGTTTAATGCTCATGGACAACCAAGTGACTTGTTAACAACCTTGCTTCCTGGTTGCTACTGGACATGACATATTACCTTCACAGACATTTTCTAGCTAAAAATTCAACAGAAATTTTAATCCTTTGAAAGATGAGAGTAAAGAAAAAAAAACACAAATTGTTAATTTTCTATTGAATAAATGCAGTCCACAATCACCTCCCTCCACCCAAAAGCAAAGAAAGAACGGAATGCAAAGTTTTTGAAGTTGAGAAGTTAAAAATTGGAGCACTTACTCTACTTGTGACCTCATACTCCACATGTTTGAGGAGCAGACCCTTCTTCTCTGGGATGAGTTCCACTTTGACCTCATCCATGGCACACAGCTCTTCATAATTGTAGTTGAGGATGTTGGGGGCCCGCTCTCTCCTAAATTGCTGACTGAGGGTCTTCAAATCGGTGAGGTCACCAAGGGACGGCTTGGGCAGTTCTGGATTGAGCACACATTTCCAACAACAAATTCAAATTTTGTCTCAAGTATTGTGTGAGCTTATCATAAAAACAAAAACAAAAATAAAATAAAAACAAGAAAAAAATGCTTTCTGGATCTGCTCATGAAATGCACATTTGCTTATTTGTAAGAAACAAACACACACAAAAACAAACACACACAAACAACACTCAGTTCTTTAAAAAGTTTACCTTCTTTATGACTTGGATAGTACTGATAAATACAATAACAAACATTTCCCTAATTGCAATGAAATAAATTACATGTATTACTACATGATATCATAATCAATATCATTACATTCATCTTTATCATGTTTTAGGCTACAATTTACACTAAGGCAATGACTCAATTGGATTGAGATGAGGAAGGTAGAGTACCTTGACCGGAGAAGTTCTCCAAGAGTTTGACATTGGGTGTCTTCCCTTGCTGGGCCAAGGCTGTGAGGGCAAGAGCTTTGTAAAGGCCTCCTCTTGAGATGTAACCCTGTTTGCTGTCTACGGCATCCCATATCTGCAAGACGCACCGAGAGGAAACAAACAAGGGCATAAAACATGGTGATGGAAATTGCTCTTAATCAGGAAGAATTGCAGCTGCCAAATCATTGGGCAAATAAATTACTTTTTTTTTTCTGATTTTCTGGCACAACCACCGGGAAGTTTTAAGGTTTTGACAACCCAGCCTCATCTAATACGTATTCCATGCAGTTGTGACACACATCACTGTTTCATTGTAAGCATGACATCACTATTTCATTGGAAGAATGTGAAACTTAATTGCTGTAGTTGTTTACTGTATCATGTACCTTATTTAATCCTGTTTATGTTGTGTTTACTTGTAAAATGTAATTCTCTTTATTTCTTACAGTAAATTAGATTTGCACATAGATTAGTCTTTAACTTAAAATTGAGTCAATTTGTATTGGCAGAATGACAGCTGTAAAGCACATCTTTAGAGATTCAAAACTGCTCTAACGGAGAAGGAAATAGAAAATGTATTGAATCTTGTGCAAGAAAAAAAAAAGAAAAAGCTTTTGAAAAAAGTTGAACATGCTTAATACATGTCTGGCAAGATGTCCATTCCTGTAAACTGCTAGCATAAACTGAAACTGTGGAATACACTGTGGTGTAAATGTATAGAAATAGCTTAAATTTTGGTAGGGATCATTTTTATAGTTCTGTTCAATTCAAATTCATAGGAATCAGACCTGGCCATATCAAAACACACGAGTTATTATGAATTGATAAACATCTTATGGCAACCAGAAGTTTGATGCCCTGCTAAAAGCAAACTGCACATTATTTGAATAAACTGAGATTAATTCATCATAATCAACCATGAGGATGTCATTATTGTTTGTTTGGTGTGATTTTGTTTATTTTGATCTCAATGAACCAGAGTCTGATGCTGTGGTAAACCACTGTACAATGTCCTTCACTTCCTGTAATGTGCTTCCTGAAACCGTTGCCACATATCCTATTCCCTGACCTCCCTATCTAGCTACAGAGGCTAGCACAGTGCAACTCTACTTAATATTTGTATTCAAAAGAGCATTCGCAACACTGAGATACACATTAATATTAGCAATACCTTCAGACTGTACAAGTTCATTCAGTTGTTTCATAAGGCAAGCTTTGTTCGATGGACAGCAACGAGAAAATAAAGTTGTGATGTAATAAGCACTTTGTTCTGTTCATATCATACTTCAATTCACTAAATTTGTCATCACTTGGCGGACAACCCTGATGTCTGTATAATATTACAGGTCTCACTTACTACTGTGGTTATGTTCTGTAAGATCATGTTAGCTGGCATAACCCTGTATGTGCCCATACACTTTGCTATAACTTGTAAAGCATTTCCATCAGCATTCAGTCATTTCCTCCAAACTTGACTGACAAACATAGTTACTTAGCAAGCCCACTCAGGTGTTACCATGGGCCTCGGTCCAACAGGAAGGCCATGGTGGCATTACAGGGCTTAGAGGGATTAGTACAATCTCTACTAATTTTCCTTTAGTGGCCAGACATCTACAGTATGTAATCATCAATGAAGAAACCCTACGGCACATTCATTTGATGACGCACTTTGGCTGAAGCCATACTGATGTCATATTTTGTGTTGCATAACTGCTCTCTCACGGACAAGGTATAGACAGTTGTATCACTTCATAAAGCAACAGAACACTTAAATTATATATACAGCTGTAGTAATCAACAAATGTCAGGCTGTGCATCACCATGCAAGTCTGATATGTTCATAAAATACTGATGCATGTACCACACAGTGGTAACTTCAGTGTGAATAGAATGTGACAGACTTTATGTCATGAAGCATGTAAATTTAATGGCAATGAGTGAACATTTTCTCAAGCTTTTGAGCGAACATAAATTTTCATTAAGTTCACTCATGATGACAATGACACCGTCCAATTTCACCTTCAATTCTTAACAAAGAGTGATGCCATTCACTTGATATTCACACTTCAGATTTCAAATTTCAGATTTTGCTCTATTTTTAACCCTCTGTACAAAATTTGAACTTTACACAGGAACGAATGATGTGATACATGTGAGTATGTGCTTACAATGACCCTTAACAATGGATATGAATACCACCTGTTCAGAGCTCTGGTGACTAGGCTTCCGGTCTTTGGCTCCAAGGCACATGAATGCTTAAATATTAATAATTCATTATGGATTGCCCTGGGCACTGCTAGTCTGAATTCACGGTAAAGGGTAAAATGCATGCACATGAAAAAAGTAAGCACATGTTTCCTTGTACACACTTCATTTCAGGATGAATAAGGACTAGCTGTGATAGTGGAATTCCTCCTGAATAACATAAAACATTTAAACCCTTGCCACTGTCGCAGGACCATTACACTCCCACACATATTATGACCCCAAATGCAATGATAAAGTTTTGTACATAAGGTTTAAAATAGAGCACAATCTGAACCCTAACTTAATGGAACTGGTTTATGCATTCATTTTAAATTACCCCCAACAAAATTGTACACTATTTAGCTATCATACTCATATCAATGTCAGTGTTATCTGATATAGTTTGTTTGTTTGTTTGTTTTTTTTTTTTCTTTTATAAACACCTAGTACATGTCTCAGGTTTGTACATCATCTACAGACCACTGTGCAGCAATTCGGTAATAAGGTGCAATACATACTGGAACACTTACAAGATGTCGGCAGTCTACAAAATTACTCACTTCCTTCAGCTCTGACAGAGCCAGATCTCTACCAGCCATTATAAGTACGCTGGTATGAAAATTACTCACTGCTCACTAACACATTTCTGCAAAGTCCCTTCTCACTCATCTCAGCCATCATTACTAGCACACTTACTAGCACGCATGTACATTAGATATTGTAAACACTGTTGCTTGAAAAGCTAGAATTACGCTTATCATATATGAATCAAAATTTGAGTCACCTGGACATTTGTTGGTTGATGAATATCAATCACATACCTATCGGTAATGTGAATACAGATTAATGTACTGTATAATATGATATATGGCCTTTTTTACGATCAGTGGTGTAACTTTTGTACTCGGAGGGTCAAAATTTCAAACAAAATATTTTGTCATTATTCTGTTTGATTCCTGTTTGAAAGTATTCAAATTTTTGAAAAAATAACATTTCAGACCTTAAAGATGAAGGGTTATTGGTGTAATTTAAGGAAAACCCTGGCACCTGAAGTAAATTTAAGCAAAATTTTGCTTTCATGAATTGCACCATATTGACAAAATTCTGTTGTCAAACTTCACCATGCAAAGTTTATATGGTTAACAACAATATATAGTTTGTGAATCAAAACTATTTGGGGGTTGAATATAAAGTGAATTAAAAAAAAATACATGAGATTTATAAATTTTTGCTAAAAAATACCAATTGACAAGTAATTTTTAAGATTTTAACTATTTATTGGAGGGCAGGCCAGGTCAAACTCTTACTATAACAAGTCTTTAAGAAGGGCTACCTTCCTATGTAGGTTAAATGAAATTCCAATCATTTCTTTAAAACTTGGATTTTTCACACATGGATGTTTCGGAGGTGACAGTTAACATATTAGGATGTTTCGGAGGTGACATTAATATTAACACTCACTTATTTTGAGAATAAGTGACAATAACACAAACACTTCTTCCTTTTATCAATGTTTTTAATAATTATAACTCGAGAACAAGAAATCAACTCCTGTTTCAAGCAGATAAACCACACAGAACAAGTGTTTTTTTACACTTCATTAATTAGCATGGGTACCGGTAGTTTGCCTTCCATTTGGACGAAGGATGTAAGCTAAATATTGTAATCTGAAGAAACATGGCATTCCATTTTCTACCTTAACTTGAGATGAGGGTGTGAGATCATTTTAGTAATGTTTCTTTGCTCTCTGAACATTTTATTCCACAACACCATGGAAGAATCACTTCGTTTCGGAGGTGACATTCAATGTTAACATTGTGTTAAAATATTAATTTACAGTAAGAATATGATGGACATAAGCTAGATATTGTAACCTGAAGAAACATGGCATTCCATTTTCTACCTTAAATTGAAATGAGGGTGTAAGATCATTTCAGTAATGTTTCTTTACTCTCAGAATATTTTATTCCACAACACCAGGGAAGAATAACTTTGTTTCGGAGGTGACTTTCAATGTTAACATTGTGTTCATGTATTCATATAGTATGTCCCCCCCAAAAAATTTACAATTAGACTTTTGCATTGATAGCACCCAATATGATTAAATCAACTAAATTCTACTTTGGGGTCTTAAATTATAACATCTTAGCTCTATTTTGCAGAAAGCCCCAGTCAATTTGGTTAAGTGATCTCAAAGAAATGTGGATTGTTATAAAGGATGTCAGGAGTCTGATTCTTCCAAGTTCAGCACTTGGATGCTCTTGGAACTGCATATTAATGTGTAAACACATGCAGAACTTGGAGGGAAGGGATTCCTCACATGCTCTACAAAAATCCTCAATTCTCTTTGACCTCTGAAGCAAATTGAATAGGGTTTTCTGTAAGGCGTGGGCAATGAGTTATAGTTTAAATCCCTTACATTGTATTTTAGATTGATTCACTATCTTTAAAGTTATTGTTGCGGAGGGTACCACTGTAATTTCTTTGGCGGGGACATACGGTATGAATACCAAAAGCAAAAATTCTTATTTGACTTGTGTACATTTTTGTTTGCACATAGTTTTATAAATAGATTAATTCAAGGATGTTCATGAATTCTTCATCATCCTTGATAGCCACCATACAAATGTTATAATACTGGTGAAAGGTGTTTGGTTCATCTGGGATGAATTTTCTATACACCAGATTCATTTAAACTGTTGACATTACTAAAATATATTTTACATATCATATTGAATTGATTGAAAATTACCTGCAAATAATGCATATTTAACAGTCACTTTTGAGAGTAAAAAGTATATGATAAGAAAAAACATTTTATTGTTTTTGAGGTGACACAACACAGAGACAACCCAACTTCTCAGGTGTTAACTATTTAGTGAACATTCATGTCTTTCCTCATGGCTTTAATTTTCAAATATAAGCTCTTTCTTTCAGTTCTTACTTGTTATTTTGTTTGGTTTTTCTCTTTCATGATAATGGATACCAGCTCATATCTTGTTTGAGATTGTAATTCATACTAATCTTTAACAGGTTTTTACAGTTTGGTTAAGACAACAGTTTGTGTTTCCCAGCTGAAGAGAGCAGCATAATGCTTTTCTGTGAACTCGAGGGGAAAATTTGTTTTTGTTCAGTAATTTTCCCCATCAACTTCACAGAAGGTCCCGGACACAAACTGGTCTCAAATAAACCTATAAGGGACCGAAACTGGAAAAGGACAAGTTCACCTCAATAGACATGAGGGTTGAGTAAATATAGCGATATTAGTGAAACACATCAGTGAGAGTTTGAGGAAAGTAAGGCAATCCGTTCCAGAGTTATGGAGTTTTAAAGTTTCTGCTCAGTCAAAGCTGAATGAGAAGACTTCATAGCTTGTGATGTCACATGTGTACAAGGATGTAGAGAAAGTATCAAGAAAATTCAACATTCTGTATTTTCACTTTTCTTGCATAACAAAAGAACACATGACTTCTCCCTTTTGGAAGGCAGGGTGAATAATATTGCCCTAAAATACATCAGAAGCAAGTTGAAGAAATGTGCACTTTTTTCAAAAAGTAAAATTTTGTGAAATTCACTTATATTTTCCTTATATCGTTGTATGCATGTGACATCATACACTGTCGTAGTCTTCTCATCCAGCAGTGATTGCACAGATACTTAAAAAACCCATAACTTTTGAATGGATTGTCCAATTTCCCCCAAACTTTCAATGATATGTTTTACTGTTGAACATTTGCATTCACTCAATCCACATGTATATGAAAGTGGACTTGTCCTTTAAGAAACTATTTTCTTTTCCTTGAAATTCCAGTACTTAAAGCCAAATTCTAAGATAAAACATAATGACAAAACAAGGTAAACACCTCATCAAAAGTACTGAAATAGAACTACAAATCTTGTTTTTTTTTTTTTTATCTTTCCCTTTCCAGTCCTGGGGACTTGTTCCTCTGTTCACTTTAGTTGTCACATAACTTCAATAATCTTAAAAAATACAATGTCATAAACAGTTGGTTCAACTTGGAAAATGTAATAATTATTGTCATATAAAAAAAAATCACATAATTTTGTTTATGATTACCACATTGTACATGGAAAAACAACAACTATGAATTCAAGAACAAGTTGTGCACCAGCTATAGGCATGTGGCCTTTTTGTGGAGTTTGATTATTTGATGATTTTTTTTTACATTCTTTTTTTTTAAAGATTGTGGACTATGGCATGCATGAACTGCCACATGTATTACTTTGGTATCAAGGGAATTCTGGTGAGCTATGTACACAAAAGTCACTTCTGTTGTGAAGATTTTGTAGATATTAAATGTATTAGAAAATGTTAATAGATAGTGAAAAGGAACTGAAGTCTTGCCTTTCACTATCACATAACAATATGGTGTTAACAAACAATGTCACCTCCGAAACACAAGAAAAAGCAACGTACAAGGAAAGCTGTGATTGGTAAATCTTCACAACTAAATTGCTTGTTGGAAATCAAGCTTCTAATATGAAAGCATCTATATGTTTACTTAACTAAAGCAGGAGAAATGATCTTGATTACAATATTATATATACAACAGATGGGTGTATTTTGTGCATTCTCATTGTTAAAAAAAGTGAAAAAATGTAAATTTGCCCTAAAACGTACAGTCTAGTAATAAAAAAAAGAGTGAGAGTGTGGTAGTTGATTTCTCCACTTTGAGACTTATGTTACTAAAATAAATGAAACCATTGGTGTACATGATATGGTTTCTCTTCAACAGAAATGAACAAAAAATCTTGTTAACAGTGTTTTGTCACCTCCGAAACAGTAATTTTTAGTTTTTATTGAATCTTTTATTAATCCCTAGAAAATTCTCACTTCCTGTTGCCATATTACTATTGTCATCCAAAAGAGATTCCTGTCAATTGGACAGAATCAAACAAAATTGCTTTGTCTTCGAGAAATTATCAAATATAATATGCCTGTTGTTTCGGAGGTGACAATTGTTTCGGAGGTGACAAGTGTTAACGGAAAATTGTAAATTGCTCCGAAATGAAAACAACAGGCTATATTTCTACTACCTTCCTTCAGAGATAATGTGAGGGGATATGTTACATTTTTGCAAATGTAATGTATAACTGATGTCAAGAATAAAAAAAATAAATACATAAATCTGTTGTCTCGGAGGTGACAGAAATGTTAACGGAAAAGTTACATAAATTTATAAACGCTCACCAAAAAATGATAAGTTATTTGAATTATATAATCTTTAGATCAAAGTTAAGTCAGATTGATTACTATTCTGTTTTGATGGAAATTAGCAAAGTTGAATTTTATAATTGTGAACAAGAGCTAACTCAAAAGAGGGGTTAATTGTTAACGGAAAATGTCACCTCCGAAACATAAAGTTTGGACAATTTCAGTATTTAAAGAAGACAAAGCAGAACCTGGTAAACATAATAGTTCTTAAAGTTGGATACCTGTCTATCACAACAGCAACAAAAATAATGAAAAGGAATAAACAATTTAATATGCTAGCTCTGACAAAAATACTATGTCAGAGTGAGTACACCAAAAGTGTTGGATTTCAAGCATGTAAGTGCCTGCCACATCTGAAAGAAAAAGAGAGGAAAGTTCATTAAGGTACCCAAGGTAGACACTGTGGGTGGTAAGTTTATGAGAAAAAATAATGCATATCTGTCAGTGTATAAGAAAGTTATACACCTATTAGTGCCAATACTGCATTTTACACCACTGATTGTAAAAATGGCCATATGCCTCTATAATCAAGTTCTAGAGTTCCTTTCTCCTTCAAAGCGGATGGATGATGTCCTAGTGCGGGGCCTATAGGAGCTCTAATTGAGAATCATAATGGGCTCAATTTTCTGACTTCGATCTGAGTGATACAACACTGCAACTCAGAACAGCTAAAAATAATCAACTAACATTTTAATACTGGACATTACTGTAATGATCAAATTGCCTTATTCAATGTTACCCTTGAAGAGCCAAGTCATGCTCATTAAATGAAAAAGAAATTACCTGTATACAAGACATTAAAATAATACAGGGTAGGAAATATTATATCCATGAAGCTCCTGTGGCAGTAACTGACAAGGCATGGCGGGAATTAATCTTCAAAATGACTCAAAGTGTAATCATCATTCACCTTGCAGCTGTCACTGTCAGAAAGGCCAGTGATACATGCTACCAGTAACTTTCTATTTTTACAGGAACATCAGATTTTATTGCCCACCAAGAACAAATTCAAAAGTTTATCTGCTGGTGTTAAAACTATAAAGTACTTGTCCTCCCTACCCCTATGCTAGAAACCTAGACTACATTGCCGTAGTTTGGATTCTATAAAACCTCTTAACCACTTCCCCACCAAACACACATGCATGCACACACACATACACACACACACGCACAACACTATTAACCCGTTGAGGACGAGTCCCCAGTATACTCGGGCAGGTGTCTATGGGAAATGCATGTTGTAGCAAAATCAAACCGTCCTCAACGGGTTAAGACATACACAAATAAGGACTATATTTGCTTGCATACCCTGACAATTAATTACAAACTTGTGGGCTAATTTCAGCAGAATATGCTTCTCCGCCAGGCAGAAGCGCATACTCGAGATCGTGCGACCGGCCGATGAGTACCACCAGCCACCCATGATTCCACCACAACATGTCAAAAATTTGACCTCCTACTAAAAGTTTAGAAACCTACATGCTTTTGCGCACAGTCAAACCTTGGCACGGGTGGTGCCATTAGTAATAGTACTTTAGTAGTGAGCGAATCCAGAAGTGGTATTTACAATTTCATTATTTATGGCCAAAGTTGCATTGCAATGACATCAGCAGCCATTATGAGGCCTATACAGATGACAATTCATGTGAGAATATGCACAATACATACAATTCTGTTAACCAAAATATCAATTAACTGTTAACTTGTTAGAGTCATTTTGAGGTCAAAACTGTGTGTGGCCCCTAACAAGTTAAACCCCATGATTACTTTTCTCACTCCCAAACATTCCAACCATACAAAGTTTATGAATATGAGGTAAATCTTAATTCATGTAAGTCTTGCTTGGCGCTAGCATACTTTCGCACCTGTTTGTCAATTGATCTCCAAACAAGCAGAAACTCACTCTAAATATCCAACAGCCTTGAATATTTGCATCTGAGCGAGATTCAAGTTCAGTAGAAATGGAATTTTCGACATTTTGACACTTTTACACTTCTCGGAATATGTTGATCACAGCTACTCGCTCTGCGATAACTTCGTTGCACAGGAACAGACAGCGCAGCAGCACAGTGTACAAAACACATTCACGGCAGCATAGCAGCAAGTGCTGCATTTGATCTGAACATAGCTATCTCATAGCGATCAGGATGAGTTCTCCTATGGTGTCTTTGAAAAGATAATACAATGTACTTTTTTTTCCCCGCTTTTCTCTCAGCTTGTACCTAGTCGTAGTAGCGACTGATTGAGGATTGGGGTTGTTCGTGATGTGTGTGTGTGTGTGTGCGTGTGTGTGTGTGTGTGTGTGTGAATGAAAAAAGAAAGAAAAATAAAAGATTGACAAAAACTAAAAACATGTAAATGAAAGAAGATTGTGAAAAATGTTGTTATAAGACAAGGGTGAAAGAATATAAGGGGAAAGGCTAGGAAAAGGGGGAAAAGGAAATGAAAGAAAAGATATTAAAAAATCAAACCTGGAAAAAGTTAACGGGTTTACAAGATAGAGAAAACACTTAAAAAGATAATGGAAGGAAAGAAAAAAGAGAAACTTGCATTATAAAGGAAAGCAAGGGAGAGATCGATATGTTTGAAAACAAAAGAGGAAAGCAAAGAAAAAATATAGATTGAAAACAAAAAAAGCACTAGGTAGAATAGAATGAGAGATGAAGCAAGACTAGATGAAAGCAAAGATGAGTAGGATGGAAAGAAAGTATTATACAGGTAGAAAAGGAAATACTAAATGAAAGGATTCATAAACATGACACATAAGAAAAAGATATAGGACAGGATAGAAAGGAAGACCCTTGTAGTTGGAGGGAAAAACAACCCATGAAGGAAACAAAAAACAGTTAGGCAGGAAGTACAGTTACTGTAAAAGTGAATATTTTCGCGCGACTAATTTTTCGCGGGGTAAGAAGAGCTTCGCGTGTTTTTAATTCCGCCGAATCAAGACATCAACTACTAGAACAGATGGCCAGCAAAAATATTTGTGTGCTTTTATTTTCGCGCTAGTTTCGGGTTGTGTGAAATGCGCAAAAATTTCAACACCGCGAAAATTTCCACTTTTACAGCAAATAGAATAGGAAATTGAGAAAGGTAGACAAGAGGAAAACCACAAAGAAATGATTAATAGGAAGTAAAGGGAAATTTAAGAATAGATTCCCTGAAAATGAAAAATGGAAAGATAGAAAAGAAGGAGAAAGATATAGGTGGCAGCACACGCCCATGCATGCGTTCAACCGCTTTGAAGCTGAGGACTTTGCTGGGGAAAAGAGAAAAACAAATTTTAGCCTTTCAAAGACACCCCCTACATTTTTTGCACCATACAAAGGAATACATAAGGTGTCACCACTTTGGGACCCCCACTTTTCTTACCCCAGAGAAGTGCGTAAGTGCACTAGAAAGAAATAGATAGAAACCTTGAAGTGTGAGCGCGGTGTGGAAGGAGAAAGATGAGCTGAAGACCTTTTTTTTTTTTTTTTTGATTGTCAGCTGAAGAAACCCAGAAGTGCCACCAGAGGTGAAGGCCTTATTTTTTTTTTATTTATTTATCTATTTATTTATTTATTTTTTTTTGCTTGTTAGCTCATGAAACCCAGAAGTGGGCCCCCCACTTTTGAAAACGCTCCGCCGGCCCTGACCATATAAAAACCACTGTGTGGCAACATTCAGACAAAATGATCGATGAACATATTCGTACTTTGACCGAAAGATCGGTCTGTATGGGTCGTCGGGGAATGTTCCGTGGAGACTGCGTCTGGCTTCACGGATCCCCTCCTTATACAGACCGAAGTCAATGATTCTGGCTCCTGTGTGGAGCAGTCACGCACAGATCAAACGTTACGATAAACCAAATTTCAGACAGCTTTTTTACATTCAAACAAGTTTGGCATGGCATGACACATTATGCAGCAATATTTTGGGTATATATTCTCACATTGTGCAATCGAAATACTCACAGTAACTAGGTTATAACGCAGAAATTTTATCCATATCGCAACATCGCCGTTCACTAGCTGTAAGTTGCCATTTTGAATCTGTAAGCCAATCACATGCGAGGTACTTTTTTAGTAAAAAAACACGTAGAAACTAAAGTGTGTACCTCGCATGTGATTGGCTAACGGATTCATACTGTATGTTTCTGCAGTTTGAACGTGACGACGCGACGGGCTGGTTGATGTGTGTTTTACATTGAAAATTCTACCAAAATGTTGGATTATTCATTAATCTGGTGAGTGTAGTGCATTCTTGAAATGTTGATTTTGCTATACAAGCTTAAATTTGCTGACGTAGGGCCGTGAATAAGACGCAATCGAGAAGGGTGAGGTACCTCACCCAATTTTCCACAGAGACAGTGGTTAAGAACATCCACACAGCGATGGGTACTAATACCTTCCGTCTGTCTACGGAGGAGAGCAATAACGCCAAAAATGCAAAAGACTCCTCCGGACAGACGGATCTTTCTGTCTAATTCATACTGTGCTTGTGCACAGAGGAGAGATTAAAGTGATCGAGATTTTCCAATGATTTTCCGACACTTACAAAAGTGTTAAAACTTAACAAGTAACTTAGACGTCAAGACACCTATTTTAGGTTACTGACGAGTGAGCTAAATAACTAGAATCTAGGGTGAGTTCATGTACATGTATGTTTGGAAATCATTTGACAAACAGGTGCAAAAGTACACTAGAGGCGGCGCCTCTCGCTCTTTTATTTTAGTCTTACTTTTTTTTTCTATTCTAAATTCTTTAATGACCAGACTGGCCGAGCTGAATGCAGCCCATCATCATCATCGTCTTCACTTGACTTCAGATTCTCTATGGACGCTGTCTTCCAGCATCCAGGGCGAGGTCTTGCAGATTGTTTCAATACAATATATTTCCAATTTGTGTATCCTCCCCATCCTCACTATGTGCAAAGTCTATGGAGGTTGACAGAACCCGGCTATGACGAAATGAATGGCGGTCGGTGAATGGAGTGGGGACCTATTTCGCTATAATGCCCTCAATATTTAGAATCATATGATAAACATGTTTAGTGAGGTTAGATGATGTGTGTGTTTGTGTTGTACTGTTCGTATTGCAGATGCAATTATATGCAGATCCACAGTCACACCTACTCACTTAAATATAATTAAGGTTGTAGAGAAATCAGACTCGGGGTACGCAAGAAGTACATGAGGTATTGCAGCTTTTATTCGAAGAGGTATCACATGGACGAGTCGTGGTGCGAGTAACTCTTTTACAATATTCAGCAATCACTATTTATACACAATCTCAGCAGGGAGATGACTCACATCTCCGGTAGGCGGTGAAACAATGCCAATGGGGTTAAAGAAAGTTACAGATCACTTGTCACTTTTGACAGTGGTCTACTGTGTTCGGATATTATCGATCGGCAGCCTTATCTTTACCCATTATACGGCGGCCGCCTCAGAAGTGGTGTGCTTATCAAGCGGTGTCTGGGATCGGCCACGAGAGAGAATATTACGCCGAGTGGCTTTCAATATTATTAACGTTAGAGTCTACTAGGATCTATAGGAATTGTATCCGTCATCAATAACATTGAGGATATTGGATAAACACACCAGCGAGCGGAGCGGAGGCTCGCGAGTAATCATAGGAGAGTTTGTCTACATAATTACCTGATAAGGAAACTTGTCGAGGGAAAAACTAAACAGCGGAGAGGGTCACACCCACAGAGAGAGAGAGAGAGTGCATGTGTGGAAGACGGAGATCAGAGGTCGGAGCGGAGAAAAGGAGATTGTGGAGGAGAAAGAAGCAGGGAAAAGTTGAGCTGCTACACATTTACTGAAATTCATTCATGGAATATTGGGAAGTCTCAATTTCAAATCTTACCGTACTAAGTGTCTGCTTGGGCAAGCTTGACTTGATGAGAATCTTGACGAATAAATCGCGGTCTATGCGATCTTGTTCCGGGCAAACGATATCATACACTTCACGATAGTACGGGGGAACGGAACCTGAAAAATCAAACGGAGTAACATGCTAAAATCAGCATAGAATCTAACTTACACCTTACGTGGGTCGCAAAATTCGAAAATTTGTACAGATATAATTCACGAAACAGCATTAGTAATTTCGTGTTCGGCTGAAAAGCATGCCTTTCATGGACCTGTATACCTACAAAATCATGTGCAATACTTACCAAAACTCAACTCGTCCGCCATGTTTGCATTCACACCAATGAAATTGGCAACTGTATACAGCTAGCGATCTTAGAATTGGGCGCATTCCCATTTCAAATATCATCATTTACAAAATATTTGAGCCATTCGAAAAATAGAATAATATTTGAAAACTAATGTAGTTATTTTATTTATTTGTTTATTAAAATCAATATTATGCAAAAATATCTTTCAATAATTTGTTCCAAAATCATTGTAAACACAAATGAGGTCACTGACATTTCCGTACACCTTTACGGTGGGCGGATGCACCGATTCGCAGGCCCATCGACAACGCCTACTTTTCTACCCGAAATGAGTGTATGACTTTATGACTTTCAAAACATTATCATTGCGTGGCATTAACGAGTGAGCCCCTAGGCCCTGAACTAGGCATCCAATCTTCAGTTTTGAAGGATGGAAGTTTTTTATTTTGTTTTGTTTTGTTTTGTTTTGTTTTGTTTTGTTTTGTTTTGT
The DNA here is from genome assembly GCF_964275005.1 of Diadema setosum. Classification (NCBI taxonomy): domain Eukaryota; kingdom Metazoa; phylum Echinodermata; class Echinoidea; order Diadematoida; family Diadematidae; genus Diadema; species Diadema setosum. The sequence continues at coordinate 3,363,829 of NC_092692.1, read as the reverse complement.
TTTGTTTTGTTTTGTTTTGTTTTGTTTTGTCTTGTTTTGTTTTTGTTCTGCGCTATCAATAGGACATTGTTCAAGGAACTTACTTAATGACCATCATGTATAGTACCGGTAGTGTGTTTACTTGCAGTGAGGACCACTTCTGTAAAAGTGGATATTTTCGTTCGACTAAGTACGAAGTAATTCTTCGCGCTCGGCCGGGTAAGAAGAGTTTCGCGTGTTTTTAGTTCCGCGGAATCAAGACATCAAATACTAGTACCGGAACATATGGCAAGCAAAATATTCGCGTGCTTTTATTTTCGCGCTAGTATCTAGTTGCGCGAAATACGCGAAAATTTCAACACCGCGAAAATTTACACTTTTACAGCATCTCTGCACAAGAGTTGTATGAAATTTGAATCGTCAGAGAGGGGATTGAGTATACGCATGTGATATGGAGAAATCATCAAATTTGTTTTCTAATTTCCTTTTTATTCAAGTATGATACGACAGAATGATGCCTAGGTAACAATAAACGGACCGGGGGTGGAGTGCAATTTGGACAAGTTTTGTGTAGAATATGAAAATCAATTAGGCCTAGGTGCCTACCTGTCAATGCACTCCTGAAATAGGAGATCATTTATCATCATCGTTACTATATTGTGGCCAATAGCATATTTACTGCAACCATCATTGATTATAAAGTCGAGGGAGAAGAACAACTCAGGACCGGCGGAGCGTTTTCAAAAGTGGGGGGCCGGGGGCACTTCCCGGTTTCATGGGCTAACAAGCAAGCAAGCAAGCAAGCAACAACAAAAAAAAAAAAATAATAATAATAATGTATATGTATGTATGTATATATATATATATATATATATATATATATATATATATAGATATATAATACCAATAATAATAAAATAAAGTAAAAAGTAACGTTATCACGCTCGCACTTCAAGATCTCGATCTATATCTTTTTTAGTGCCACTTACGCACTTCCGTTTTTTGTTTTTTTTTTTAAAGTGGGGGGGGGCAAAGTGATGACACCTTATGTATTCCTTTGTATGGTGCACAAAAATTGCCACCACCCCCCCCCCCCCAGTTCCGTCAGCCATGCAACTGCATTTAAGTGGTCACAAGGTATATAGCCATGTATTAGTAGTGGTATAGTAGGCCTACTAGTAGCCTCGTAAGTTGTAGTTGTAGTAGGCGTAGTGCAAGTAGTAGTAGTAGTAATAGTACACTGTATACCGGTAAAGCAGTGGCGGATCCAGAGCCGGGGGCGCAAGCGGCGCACGCCCCCCCCCCCTTTATTTTTCATTGAAAACAAAAGAAATAAAAAGAAAAAATGAAATGAAACCCGGAAGTGGCACCAGAAATATTAGTTGCGCCCCTCCCCCCTCTACAAAACTCCTGGATCCGCTCCTGGGTAGTAGTAGTAGTAGTAGTAGTAGTAGTAGTAGTAGTAGTAGTAGTAGTAGTAGTAGTAGTAGTAGTAGTAGTAGTATAGTAGTATACGCTGACATACGTGATCTGAAGTGAAACGTAAAAAAATATGGATTACTCATTCGGGGTTTACTTGGTTGTAATAGGTGTCAATTATTCGACAGTGGATTATATTTCTATGCTTACACGAAAGGAGATCTATGACTTATACCTTTAAAGAAAATAATATTACTAATATACGTTTTCGATCATGCAAGGATATACGGAGAACTATAATAATGAACAATTTGCCACGTTTGCTGCTCAAAATAGATCATTTGCAGGCGTTTCAGAAAATTGCTCAGTCTATTATAATATAATTGTTCCGTGACACGACATATTATATATATATATATGTTCCAAATTGACTTTTAGAATTATCATTGTAACACTTTGATTTGTACCGTATGGCATTCTATAATGATAAATATCCATGTGTGAGAGCAAAAATAAAAAAAAAAAATGCATTGCCCACATCAAGCAAGACAAGAGCACAAAATGCACAATCAGAAACACTTGTACAGATACACATATACACATACACACTCAGAACACGCACATTATATACACACATACACACATTATGTCACAATACACAGCAAATAATGACATGCACACACGTCTATTATTGCCACAGATATCTTATACTGTTGTCTGCATTCTTTTGTTTGTTTGGTTTGTTGTTGTTTTTGTTGTTGAGGGTTTTGCTCCCCTTGTTATAATACTATATTATGATTGTTTGCCTTTTCCTTTCGTGTGTTCTGATTTTGAGCCATATAGTTTTCAATAATTTCATTTATAGTCTTTGTCTGCAGTGTCGATTTGACTTTCGAATTCATAATAAACTCGATTACACTTAAGCCCGCCGCACACTATACGACTCACGACTATAACGACTGACAGACTTTGAATCTGAAATAAACAAGCGGGGTGCACGTCACGAGACCGACACCCACGAGTCATACACTGCCCACGAGTCATACAGCTCACAAGTCATACAGCCCATGAGTTATACAGCTTACGAGTCGTACAGCCCATTAGCATTAATTCGACACTAGGCTAACAAGGCCCACGAAACCGACACATTAAGAACTCGTGGGCTGTCTTTACCTATAGTGTCGAACTCATGGGCTGTATATGACTCGTGAGGTGTATGACTCATGGTCCTGTTTTTAATGTCGAACTCGTGGGCTGTATGACTCGAGGGTGTCGGTCTATAGTGGGATGACCCCAACAAGCAGTGTTTATTCTGAGGCTATTATGATTTATTTCGGATCCAAAGCCTGTCAGTCGTAAGGTCGTGAGTCGTTTAGTGTGCGTTTGGCTTTAATTGCAATTCGTTATTCCGAAGGTTTGTTATTCTGAAGGTTCGTTATTCCGGAGGCTCGTTATTGCGAAAGGTTCGTTAATCCGAAAATGAAATAAAGTGCGTTATCCCGATGGTTTAATAATCCGAAAATGAAATAAGCTTTATTATCCCGCAGGTTTATTAATCTGAGAATGGATAAGGGTTCGTTATTTCAAAGGTTCGTTAATACGAAAACGAAATGCAAGGTTGGTATTTCCGAAGGTTCGTGACTCCGAAAATGAAATGAACCTCATTTCGGGACAAAATAAAGTGTTGCAATTACAAAATATGGTAGGATATTACTCAAGGAAAACACGCACTTGCACACTCACACCGGCATACATACACCACAGACATGTATAAAGTTAAAACATACACAAACACACTCGATACAGATACTTATAGACGAAACTGGAATAAAATCATAATCTGTAATGTTATTGATGACAAATGGAGCATTTTCACCTCCTCCTCCTCCTCCTCCTCCTCCTCCTCCTCCTCCTCCGTATGGCATCCTTTCTCCCTCTTCGTTATATCATCATCAGGGTGAACCCGCATGATATAAACAATAAATGTAAGAGGTGACTCAAAGGCAAACACACACACACACACACCAAGAGGTGACTCAAAGGCAAACACACACACACACACACCAAGACGATTAGTGTGATGGATCATCATGATGGATCAGCCCCTTCAGAACCTCAACTACTAGATAGAAACGATGACCCCCCCCCCCCCACCTTACAACCATGTTATAGTTCATTTTCGGATTAAAGAAACTCCGGATTAATAAACCTTTGGAATAGCAAACTTTATTTGGTTTTTCGATTGACGAACCTTCGGAAATACGAACCCTATTTCATTTTCGGATAAACCAACCTTCGGAATAGCGAACCTTGATCATGTTCGGATTGACGAACCCCTTTCCATTACTATTGCCCTTGCCCCCCCCCCCCTCCCCCCCCCCCCACACACACACACAAACGGTAATGAAAAGCGTTGTTTTATGATAACTACAGTCAAATCTGCCCCAGCGGCCACCTGTATGTAGCGGTTACCTGCAATATACGGCTACTAAAAACAATTCCCCCGAAAGAAATAGTTATGTTAAAGCTGCCACTTGTCTATAACGGCCACTTTTTTTACGTCTCCCTTGGATGACCGCCATAGACAGGTTTGACTGCCTATCACATTGCACTTAGTATTTGCCTGTAGTTCAACAAAATTGCATGCTTGCATTATAATTAATAGCTGTTCACTGTCGGAAAGGAAACTGTCTGCTTTTTAGATAAAAAAGAAAAAGAAAATAGTGTACGACAATGCGTTTTGTTTTGATATACCATATAGGCAAATAATATTATACGTGATACATTTCCGCGCTATTTGCAAATGTCAATTAAGATGACAATGTAATGCAAAGTATTCAAGATGCAATATATGAAGTTTGGATGTTTGGTAATTCACGATAATATGTCAATATTTTCGAGTGAACAAGTCGCAATGTTATTAATACGTTTCCATTGATCCTAAACAAAGAATGCGCATGCACAGTATAAAAGCAATTGAAATTGCAATGATTAGCAAAAGAGCTCACTGTTGAAAAGCTTTACCATTAAACATTTACCTCCCATATCATTTTTAGTTATAAACTTGCAAATCTTTTATGCTGCTGATGTGTCCGCTATCATGTCAGGACATTTGGGATCGAGGAAAAAAACTTGGGGGACGCCACCAAAAGATTTAAAACATTATAATTTTCTTTTTCTTGCACTTGATGAATTCAGTGGTGGAACATCTGAAATATCATTGTTAAGGTGATTTCATTATCGGCCTATTTCCATGATAAAGTAACTAAACATGCACACCTTAAGGAACTTGCTGCACATGGATAACCCAATAACAAAATTAAAATAGTTAACGCTGTGTAGAATCAGAAGAGGGCGCTATACGTAGCTTTGTAACAGTGCCGTAAAGGAGAGCTGTGTAAAAGGCGGATCCGCTGAGCCGAGGTGTAGGTCTTCTGCTTGGAGGAGGACCCTCTTTGGCGTAACATACAGGGTTATTAGAAAAAAAAAAGAACTTAAAAAAGATCACGAGCACTGCCTGGAAGTTTGATGTAGGTACATAAGGCGTAGTTAATGTGTAACAATTTCTTTACAAAATTCGAGCGTTTCTTATGATGATCTTGTAATTTATAAGTTGTATAAATTTTCTTCTTCTTCTCCTTCTTGTTTTCTTTTCTGTACAGATTTTTCTGGATCCTTGCTCCAAAAAATATGCATTAATCACACAAAATATCTCATTGTATCTGTCATAACTGAAACAAAATAAGTAGATTTTAGCTTGGAAACCTAAACATGATAAAAGTCGAATGCTTCATATATTGCTAAACATAGAGACTCCAACTCTCCCGTTTTCGACGGGAGATCTCCCGCCGAAAACCCATTTTTGCAAAATATCCCGTTCTCCCGCTTGAGATTTAATTTTTCCCGCCCTGGCTCTTTGTCTCCCCTTGGAAAGGATTTCTATCGTATGTTGAAAAAATAAGCCTTAGATAGCACCAGGCAGAGAGCATCTAGAACCCTAGGAACTTCGCGCTTCGCACGCATCAACTTAGAGTCTCCCGTTTGCTAGGGGTTTCGGGCGGGAGAATCTCCAGATCAGAAGGTGCTTGGGGTTGGAGTCTCTGTAAACATTACATTTTCTCCCTTGCGGGCAAAGACTGCTAAAATGAAGTCATAGTAACTATGCAAGACCGAGAGAGTGTGATCAATACTCGTATGCTACCATACGAGGGCGCTATAACAAACGGCTCTGAGAAGAGCGATACTCGTACATTGGACATCAAGGCCAAAACCTCTTGCGAGATGATGAAAAATTAGATAATCATTCAATTGACTGTTTTCATTTTGATTTGTATTCATATCATTCCCAGTGATGAACATTTACAAATATCAGGATATTACATGTATTAGTTTTGCTGTATTTTTTTTTCTCTCAAATTTTCTCGAATGGACTGGTCTTTCTCATACTCACACAGAATTCAATTATGTACAAGCCAGTGTGATCGAAAGCTGTTTTTTTTTTCTTCTTTTTATAACAAGTGAATGTTCACTGAGTTCTGAGTATATGTTAATACGGTCCTTTTATGCCAAATGAAAGTTTAAATCACTACCCGGTAGCAATGATTGGTGATGATGGAAATTTTGATTCAAATGATAATTGTATTTGTAATGGTAACAACTATAATATTAACAATGATAATAATTACAACTACAATGATAACCATGCACAACAATTATAATGAATATAATCATAGTGATATCGATTATAACTATGATTCAGCACACGGTGAATGATGCTATGAGAGTACCTAGGGTACACAACTCGTCTTGTGAGATTACATCACCTATACAATTTTGGCTTTGATAATGTGCATTAATCAATTAATAATAATGATAATAATAATAATAATAATAATAATAATAATAATAATAATAATAATAATAATAATAATAATAATAATAATAATAATAATAATAATAATAATAATAAAAGGACATTTATATCGCTCGGCTACTATAATGATATACTCTACTTCGCATTACAAAATGACATGCATACAAGAAATTCAAACAGAAAATACACTACTTCAAGAGATGACTTTTTAACCTGGCCTTAAACTCATTAATTGTGACTGCTTGTCTTACAAACAAAGGGAGATTATTCCATAATTTTGGTGCAGCGTACAAAAATGCCCTGTCACCAAGAGTAACTTTTGATTTCCCCGATGGATATTTCAATAATGTTTGATCCCGTGAACTTCGAGGATGATAAAATGTTTGAAATGATGTTTTTAACTCTACAGGTTCCTGTATGTACACTGGTGCTGTACCATGAATGGCTCTATATACAATTAGCAGAGTTTTAAATATGATTCTCTGCTTTACAGGCAGCCAATGTAATGCACGTAGTAATGGACGACAATGCGAAAAACGAGGAGAATTACAAACTAATCTAGCACATGCATTTTGCACCCTTTGTAGTTTACCTAACTGATTATCAGGTAATCCATAAAATAAACTGTTACAATAATCCAATCTGCTTGTAACAAACGCATGGATGATTTTTTCAGTACTTTCCCGTGTCAAATGCTTCCGAATATGTGCAATATTAAACAAATGATAAAATGAATTTTTACATACTTCAGAGATATGTCTCAATTGACTTCATCTCGAAAACCTGTTACTCTTTCCCTCTCCTTCTCTTCCTCTCTTTCAGTGGATACATAGGTATAGACATCCGACATCTGGCAGAAGGAAAATTATATAGTATGGATAAACCCATCCATTATATATTTCATTATTAATATTTTATCTATTTATTCGTTCAGTCGTGTATTATTATCAATTCAGTATACTATATAGTATTATAAAAAAAAATAAAACACTGCGCCATGAATGAGCATAATAATGAAGTGTACTTCATTGTTGAAAGAACGTCCAGCATCTGTCGATGACCTTGTGAAGGGTTTCGGGGTCAGCAAATGAATTGATTGGTCAAGAAGTGCTTTCGGACGTCACTTTTGTGTAGTACATGTCAGTATCGGCAACCGAAGGACGAACGCAGCATGCAACCAGCTTCAGCTTCGTCTCCCTCAGCGCGCGCATGAACGCTCGCGCGCGCGACTCGTAATCAGACGCCACTTTACACACCGCAAGGTTATCGCCTACCCTGCTGTACATACTAGCGAATGCATTCAATCAGCTGGCTTGGGAGGGTTTCTCGTGTACCATACATGCATCAACATCGCGCATTTGTATACACTACACACTCCACATACCGGCGCGGCTTGCTGTACGGACGAACGCACGTACGCTTCTCCACCTTCACTAAAACCATACCAAAACAGTCACTGTGACCGTCACTGCATGCACTGTGTGTGTGTACATTGTAACGAGTACAAAACACGTACATATTGCAACCAGCGGCTTGGAACTGGGGAATGTCAGCGCTAAATGCCGATCGCCGATCTATGGTTACTTGACATCTGAAAAACACGGATTCATCATGCCAAATCCATCGGTTCGGCGTGAAGGGCCAATGAAGCTGCGGCTTACAGGTAATAGTAACTATCTGATGGGGGGAGTGTTTGCTTTCTTCTCATTTCTGTATGAGAATAAGCCGTTTATAATGCTTTACTGATAGTGATACCTCGTTGTGGCACCATTCTTCTCTTGGTAGTATACAGCGCACTGCGCTGGGTACAACCTTCACCAACGCTTCGTCGCGTCGTGCGGTGCAGCAGTGCAGTGCAAAGCAAAGAGGAATTTTGCTATTGTTTTGTGTAGAAGACACCTAACCCTACCCAGGAGGTTGTGGACTCCTGTCTGGTATATCTATATTGCTATAGGGGTGCCTATAGGGCCTAGATCTACCACTAATTTGTAGTGTAATTTTGGAGTGCTGCATTATTGTACGGTATTCTCAAATTTCGAAATTGCATGTTGGTAAGACTAGAAGATTGAGTAAAATTTTAAATGAGAAAACATAAGGGTTGGGATTTTTGGTGTTTTTGGGGTCATGCCCCAGGCCCATCCCCATACTAGAGTAACTGCGTTAGTAAGCGGCCGTGCAGCCGTTCGCGGCAGGTACAACATACACGGTAATATACAGCTAAACACGGCATTGCAATGTCACATGCACACTACACATATACTAACACACTAGCAATCAACAAAAACCAACCGATAAAATGGGCACGATCTCTGACGAAAGTGAAATTTTCTCACGTAAATGACAACATATCGCATCCAAAATGAAATTTTCGGTACTTCTTAACATAACAGTTAAGAAACAATGGTCCAAGAAACTGGATTTTTTGTTGTTTTCTCGATGTTTATGGATTTTGAAAACATATCCTCACGTAAAATAGAACTTTCGCGAGCCGATGTGGGCCGCCATTTTTTTCGGAAAGTGGATGTTACCATCGAAAAAAATGAGAAAAACGCGAGAAAGACATCAATAACACCGCCAGAATTGCGATCTTGTTTGCGGCCAATGCATGTGCGCACGCTATTTTCACGTGCTTTCGCAATGGGAATTGGCGCTTACGCAATGTTCGCGAGACATGTGAAGGCGTTCAGCTACAGATCGCGGAGCACGCGCGTATTGCATAGGGATTGTACATCGTGCCGCAAGCAGAAATACTACGTCGCATATCGCCCTTATCGGCGAAAATTGTGCCGGGTTTTGCCCTGGTAAATCATGAAAACTGCGTTGGTCAATGGTAAATTTCTTAAATGAAAACAATTGCGTTAATGAATAATCTTGTCTTTGATATATGAAATGGTTGAAAATAATTTGCCTGATTTGTTTACAAATTGGAAAAACCCTTAACAATGCTTAAACTGCCGCAAACGGGATATTTTACTCTATTTGTTACTACTGTTTGCTTTGACCAGACATTACCTCTATCATTACCGTAGTGACAATGACACTTAATGTTAGGAAGTCGTTAGATAGACTATTGGGCGATATTAATTACTAGGTTACAGAAATGTAACGTATTGCGTGAGTGTAGCGATACATATCCTGACATGTTTCAGCTTTGCAACAGTACCATTAAATTGACATTGCAAACTACGTTAGATTTGGCAGTCAATATAATAATGAAATTACTGCCTTTGTATTTTCAGATGTGTCCAGAAATCGCGCAATTAGGGACCGGCAATTTTGCACGTCATGGCCGTATAATCGGTGCAAGATTTTACCCTAATCGAGCAGTGCGTGCCAATTCGAGTACCTATGAAACACTGCGGGTTCGACAGCATGTGTTCCGTACTGTACTGTTGTCTGTGTGCATGTATGTGAGATTTCGCATTGGGATGCAGTGTGTGTATGTGTCAACGTGTGTGTGCATAATGAAAGCACTTACGGTACGCCACATGGTTGCTCTAATGCCCTTCCCTGTGCGGCGTGATTAAGAAGAGACAAACAGACCCGGTGCTGTGTGTATTCCATATTGGCATACAACGGAACGCAACCAGTGGTAAACTTTCGTCCTTCATCATTTGTGATTTTAAAATGAATGAACGCTGGATTATTGTCTGAAGCAGGGCCAGGTGATCAATAATTAACCTACTGCAGAGGACATTATGTCCACTGCCTTGATGAAATTATTCTGTGAAATAATGAAAAAAAAAATCCTCAAAATCTTATCCCAATTTGTCAGTCTGTTAGTGTTATTGTTTATGATCGTCTACACAGTTACCGAATTTACTCGCCCGATCGGCTCGACCAGATACTGTGCGAAGCACCCACTGTGTACAGCGACGACAGGGCTGTGTATACATAATGTAATTACCGATTTACGGGCAGCCACTACACACACACACACACACACACACACACACACACACAAGCCTCGCCAGCCACATGGATGATTGACGCAATTTATGATGGGTCGGGATGGATGAACAGGCATAAAAATATTCACGTATCTGTTGTGGCTAGCTAGGATGTTAAAAAATGGAAGCCATTGTATCACAGACTTCCTGCCAAATTTCTCTCACTTTGTGCCATGATAATGGCAATTTTCTGCGATGCAACATTATAAATGTAAAGCTCAATAATCCTGCAGCAGAGAGCAAAAGCATGCAATATCACGATGGCACAGTGTTCGATGTGTCAGCTCTACGCAGCTAGGAGCGCAGTGAGTGAGGCGGGCTTTTAGTGACCTTATCACTTGTCAAACGGCGTTCCATACAGCAAAAGAAGCTCGGCAGAGCTCAGTGCGTTGTGGTTCATGGGATATCACCTTGGCGTACGGGGAATGAGGTACCGACAATAGAGGGCTGTAAAGTGCACAATTGCCTAGGGACCTACCAATAGACCCTATGACGTCATGAAGCCTGAGAAACTGAGGGCAAGCGATGCGTTCCTCGTGCCGCTAAGTATATACAGTGTATTTATACAGGGTTGGCGTTTATATGACATCAGCTTAAACTCTGGTGTAAATTCAATTTGCTGAGTGGCATGGCGACCACACTCCCAAGTATCTTTTAACTACTCAAGAGAACATACATTTTAGCAATTTCCCTTCCAAAGACTTTGCAGAAAAAATTGCTGAGTTTGTCTGACATTCCACAATTAATGAACGTTTTAGATGCCATTCGACAATATTTCACAATCGTACAGTATTCATCGCCGGTAATCGTGCATCTGATAATTTAATCGGGAACCTCGCTTAAATGACATACGCTTCCCAGAAACATTTCCAATGCATGTTATTTTCACTGGATAATCGGGCGGGGACCTCTGATAAACGGGACAATTTTTCTTCAAGCGATCTTTGATTTTGTTGATATTTTACACAAAAAATCTACCAAAATACCACAACAATATTTCAAAGATTCCCTATCAGTTGTCGTTTACATCAAACTTACAAAGCAAGCTATGGACTGGTGTGTTTTGACCTCCGTCCATCCAGTACACGTACATTTCAGCTCGCTGCCCGCCTTCGCTTTTCTGTACATGTGTATATATGGCGAGCTAGATCGCTACAACACATATACAATACAGTGATCGCGGCAAGTAAACAATCAAGCCGTGATGATTGAATGATTGAAGGACTCTTCATTGACGTTCCCACATCAGTTCTGGGTAATCATTTCCCATGGTTGTGGATATTGTACAGAACGCCCTACGTGTCCAAGAATTCTACGAATGTTTAAGAAAGTGCTAGCTTTTAATCCACATATTTTGTGTTCAAAGAGAGGTGACAGAAGAAGAACCCGGTTGCGATTACACTACATCATTGCGAGAATGCAGGGACAGCTAGAGGGTCGCGCCAAGGGGTAGCGTGGTTGTGTATTCATGTACATGTACAGTACGTCAGTATGCATGTGTGTGTGTGTGTGTGTGCACTACATAATGTACATGTCGTATGCCGTTAGTGTATGGTGAGTGCTCATCGCGAAATCGGGCACCCCGCTTAAAGGGGCCGTGTTTGCTAAGTGTACTCCCAACCTGTCCCGATTATGCGATGAATACTGTATTGAGACTGGCATTAAGAGCATAAGATTCCACAAATTGCACACGCATATACATCTGTATGAACTTGTGTACGACCCTGATGCAGTGGGCTGCCCTTATGTGGCCCAGCACAACGCAGCGACTGGGGAGTAAGCGACTTGGAAATAGTAGTGTGCGATCTTGCAAACATCTGGCAGCGTTTGTAGCAATAATTTTTTTTTGATGGCCGTAGTTCACTCACAATGACATTGTTGAGAAGCTGAAATGTTTGATAATAGATGTCTGTAGTGTTCACAAAAATATCAATAAGTGTCAGTTTAAGGTCATAATAAAATGAATAAAATTGCGCGGTAGCACGCACAGTACACATTCGCATGCTTTGTCAAGACATTGCTTGTCCTTAAGATTGTGGTAGATTGCGTTATGAAATTTTTGTGAATTAGAGCCCGACAGCCTTTTCCTCAGGATGAAATTTTCACGAATTGCCTATTGCATTCAATGCATGTCATGTATAGTGAGTGTAGACAAGAACTTTTGAGTGCATTTTAATTTTGTGAATCTTGGCTCTCATGAAATTCACAAAATTGAAAATGCACACAAAAACTTTCTTATTTTACAGTATGCCATGGTTAATGACCCTGTGCATCGAGGCATGTCAACATTCACACATTAATATCAGGAATGTTAAGAGCATGTACCTACTATACACATTCACTGAAAATGAAGGTCTTTCTTTACTCCCATCATCACCACCTCCACCTGATTACACGTAGTGCATCTTAATGAATAAGTTCAGATGTTTGGACAATGATGATTGCATAATCGTGCATCGTCACTGACAAAAGAACCATTTCTCTAAATTTCGTCTTATTTGGCTGAGGTGCCTTTCTTACTAAACTGCCTTTGAATAAACAATGATGGGAAGCAGCACACTGGGAAACACAAGAAAATTTGTTTTACAAAATTGATAATTACTGAAGTGGACACTTTTGAACATGCATGAAACCTTGCTTAATGGTGAAACATACATGTTGTCTACCGTTAATGTCCATGTGTACTCCAAAATAATGTCTGAAAAATGGGAAAAAGTAGATTACAAATCACAATCAACCTGCCAAAATATTTGTTTTCTCATGTAAAGTACAGTACATGTGTACATGCATTTCACGAATGAAAATTCTCAAGTGGTGATTTCCAAACATACACAACAAATGCACGTACAATTTACGTATTTTTCTTGATTTACATGTAGTAGAGTTATTATCTTCTGCACATGTACTGTAGTTTTTGATTTCTCAAAGCATCATCTTGTTTTTACCCAGGCTGCCCATCTGCAGTGATGATGAGATCAAAGCAGGAAAGCATGTTTGAAATGTTTTTGTATGCAAAGCATTTGACTGAAACAGTTGCATAAATTCATTAATAGTGATGAATATTTTTGTGCATAATAGGCCCATGAGAAGAATAGTCAGAGAGATTCTTCACAACATTCTTCAGCATGCATTGCAATAGACCCTACTGAATCCCAAACGAGGGAGACTTTTGTAATCCACTTTTGCCGAGGCATTTGAAGAAAATAGTGAAGTTTTCAGGGAGCCTCTTGGAAAATCAGACAGAGCTCTGTACATTCTTGCCTGTGTATGATGCAGTATACAAATGTAATATGTGTTTCACAATTTTGTATGCCAGCATTTCGTATTATTTTACCAGCATTTCGTATTATTTTACCAGCATTTATATTTAGCGTGCACTCGATGTGAGGTCAAATGGTCGTGAAGGGTACCACCAACCGAGAGCTTTGTGTCCACTGTTGTACACCACTCATGAACATTTTGTATCTTGGATGTCACAACTATTTTCATCTCAAAAATGCCTTGGAACGACTCCACTGAAGGACACCATTTGAATACTCTTTTGCTGGGGTTGATTCCCTGTTATAATACATCAGTCACTTGGTGGATCATTGTATTAGGTAGAGCAATGTAGTTCAACAGAACACTCAAGCACTTAATAAGTTGAACAAGAAATTATTGTATTAAATACTCAATTCCATTCTCAAATGCCATGTTTTACTTCTTTGTCATTATCTAAAGTTACAGAAATCAAAGTCATGCTACATTGTAATATGTCATTGGCATGTATTTCTATCAAAAGCAAAGCCAGATATGAACAAAAGTTTGTCCAAGCCCTTTTTTTTTCTTTCTTTTTTTACAGAAACGGGGGCAACTGGCTACAACACATAGATTTCTAGTTATTAACAATATTTCTTTTGATATTTGTATACAATGTTTATACTGTGTGTTGTAACTTCTTCCCTCCAGAAATGCTTCGTAAAATGGATGGCATTTTGTTTTTGTTTTTCCTTAAATTGGAGAAAAACTTAAAAATGTAGTAGCCTTCAAAAAATTTTGATTTTTTTGATTTCTTTTTTAAAAGAGGAAAAGATCACTTAAATTGTATATTTTAGACTCCCACATCGACTTTTTTTTCACTGTTAGGCCCTTTCAAAAAAAAAAAAAAAAAGAAAAAAGAAAGAATGATAAAAAAAGGCTAGCAGCCATCTTTAGAAATAGTTCAGCGTGTTGTTTCAGAAAATGTGTTAGGCGGCCATTTTTGACAAAATCTTATAAAACTGTCTCATATTGTCAAGATGTACTGTAGGCCTGTTGGGAGAGTAAATAAAATAATGTGATGTAAGGAGGCATACCAGTTGGCCATGGCCACATACACCTGCTATAGTTTCATCATAACACAACAGAAATATTTTAGAAGTGGTGCCTTTTGGAAGGTAATGATAACAATGATATAGATTTTGGCCTCATGATAATGCAAAAATGACATTGGGGAGGCTGGAATACGGAAGTGATGGTCCCCCCACTACAATGAGCATGACAGTGCTTCGTCCTCCACTTGCAAGAGTCTAAATCATTTTGCAAGATCCAGAGCTGCGAGCCAACTGTGTGGTTGGTCCTATGGCATTGCTTGTAATGTGACCTAACACGTAGGCATCCTAATAATTGATTTACCACTGTGTTTCAATTGCTGCGGCAATATTTCTGCCTCTGATCAAGGGACATGCTGGAATTTTGCATTCTGAGCACCTACATTGACTTGTGGCAACACATGCAGTGCAAATCGATTTTATGGGTCTACTTTAGATGAAAGGATTCATGTTTAGGTACATGTCCATACATGCAAAAGATGGATGGTATTAAATTGCTTCAGAAGATCAAGCTCCTATTTAGCCTCTAAAGAGCACGAGTGTTAATTGTCCAGGATTATCTGTTTTATCTGGACTGTTCTGAATGCTGCCCTTTTATGATGTGTGCTTGAAAGCAGCTGACAGCTTTGTGTGGAGCTCCGCTAAATAAGAAGCTTTTCTTCTTTAATGCCCATCTCTTTCCAAACTTGCATCTTTTGTTCTCCCTTGCTCCTTTTAGCTCTGGTCCACTCCATTCTTCTCCCATCTTTGCTCTTGATAGTGAGTGTATGCCTGGACTGTCCTGGTTCTCACAGCTTTGGCTGTGGACTGACTATTAGAGCGTGACCAGCAGATGGCTGCTTGCTTGCAGCTTCTGCCTGTCTAGTTGTTCAGTACACTGTAGCATCGGATTTTGCTGCATAGGATTATTGGACTGTGGAGAGATACATAAAATAGGAAAATCATGTTGATGTCTGTATGAGATGTGAAAGCTAAATATGTAAAACTTAAAAAATTGAAAGCTTTTCCTACTGTACCAAACTCCTTGGCATGGTATCAGAACAAATACAAACAAAATAAGAAATGTCTGGCAAAGAGGAGATGCCCACATCTTTTAAAATGTGCTGGAGCATAAATCCCTTTCATGGTGCAGCGCATTATACGTGCAGGAGAGCTTTTTGATGGAAAAACACATACATTGTGTATTTAAAGTAGGCATGATAATTAATGCTAATGATTACAAATGTGCTGTTCTAGTAGTACATAATATCAAATTGAAATTTGTTGATATCTAGTTTGCAGATTTTTAGAATGATATGTTATTGATTTCTCTATTTTTTTATATTTAAAAAAGCACGACCTGTAACAGGAATTTCATAAGAGTACACTTTATAGTACAGGATGTATTGCAGTGCATACATGGGTATATTTCATGAAAATCTCAGTATCAACCACATGTCATTAAGGTTACCTCAGTTCACATACATTGTTGAGTTGAACTCCTTTGCCTATTTCAAAAAAAGTACACCTTTTTTCTCTTTCGGCAAGATCATTTTCCAAATGGATATCGTCGAATCCGTGTGCCAAGTTGAAAGTTACTACCAGACCTAAGTGCTTTTGTCATCATATTTGCATCGGGAGCCGGAATCCAGGCTGGCGGATAATCTCCCGTCGCCCATCGCTTTGATTCGTCTGCCCAATTTAGTCAATATCACTCCATTGTCATAGCAATTAGACTCATCTGCAGACCAGCCTCAGCGGCACCTCGTCAAATGACTCCTGTCATTGGCCGCAATTCTGTTTGATCTTTTGATACACGGAGCAGCCTTCTACTCCTCAGCAAATCTTCCAGTCGAGAGAAATAATGAATCATAACAAAGAATCTTGTCTTGCCGATGATGTATCCCCCCCCCCTTTCATCCCATTTCCCTCCAAAAAAGAAGAAAGGGTTATTTATTCTTGATTGCTCATATTTTTTCATTACTGTCTATTTGGGAGAGATGCGCACGTGTACAGTCTTGTGTAGTATGACAAAAACAAGACCAAGTTGAGATTTTGGAAAGTATAAAAACTCACTGGCAGCAGACTGATACCAATGTAAAGATCTTTCCATAGAATATACAATTATTAGAAATGATGAAGTTTTTAATGTTGAATGAGGAAAAGAGGTTTGAAGTCATGTTCTGGTTCTGTTTCCTCTGTACATTGTAGTTAGTTTTGCAACCTCATAATGAGATGTTCATGGTAAAACTGGAAAAAACATGGCTCATTGAGGTACCAAATTGGCTCATTCTAATCCCGCTAATTAATTGCAAATTTTTATGCCAGTGTGATAATGGGTACGCTTTCACAGTTGTATGAAAGAAGGTATCATTAAGGGTATAATGATTGGGTTCAGAAAAAAAAAATAATGGTTCAAATCATGCCGTTATGCAAATTCATAAGTTCATGAATTTTTTTTTTCTTTTTTGGTCATTCCTGCAGTAGCTATAAGAAAAATGCCAGTCCTCATCAATGTACATGTACATATATGTCATTATGTACTGTGAAAGTGGAAATTTTTGCAGAGTACAAATTTACGCACATTTCGCGCAACCAGAAACTAGCCCAGAAATAAAGCACACAAATATTTTTGCTTGCCATTACGTGATGTCTTGATTCCGCAGAATTGAAAACATGTGAAACTCTTCTTACCCAGCTGAGCACGAAAAAGTAGTCATGCGAAAATATCCACTTACAGTACGGTCAAAAACTTCATAACACTGAATTAAGTAGGGCTGAATTGGCATTGAGATCATTATCGCAGTCTGTTAAAATTTTGACCCCCATAATGGCAGCGCGTAAATGTCTGTACATCCTGATGAATACGAAATGGCGCAATACAACCCAGTACCCTGTGGTATGACGGTACCCCAGGGTACCACTTGGTGTACCACATGTACCACGACAAACCAGTAGAAAAGTATCTACACGTATAGGTGTTTTGTAAAGAACTTTAGAATCTATACTTCTTATAAAACTATCTGTTATATGAATTATGTACAGACATTGTATTCTTGAAGTCTCTTATGAAAGGATTATCATGGTGGCTTCTAAAACCATTTGAAGGCAGTGGACACCATACATATTGTAGAAAGAGGAAGTTTTGCTCTGACATCACAAACTGTGTTCTGTGTGATGAAAGAACTTCAGGTAATGCTTTAGTTATTTCACTTAGAAAAAGAAAATTATTAACAGATGTATACAATCATGTTTTTTTTTTTTCTTCAATTTTATATCTTTTCAGTTGTATTGATTCTTGAGACCTTCAGTCTAATCATATGCAAAGTGCATGGTAAAGCATTTACCCCAAGCTTTTACACTATTTCTGTACACACAGAGTTGTATGCAACCACCAAAAAATTCAGTCACAGATAAGTCACAGGTTTTGGGTTTGTGCCCAGTGTATCACAGAATGTGCCTTTCACAACCTTCTGTCTTTAACTGAGACCCCGTTTACAGTGCGGGGCTGGGCCGAGCCCCGCAATTTTGTCCGTTTACACTGCCGGGCTCGGCCGCGCTTTTAATTCAAACCTTTCAATATTTTGTTGTAGTGGCGCTCTGCTTGTAAACAAACGCAATTTGGTATAGCCTGATTTTCAGACCCTTTGCCAATTGGATTCCCTGGCGACAAAGTCGCCGTTCGGGCAAAGGCCTTTGCCGAAGGAAAAATCCTTTGCAGGACAAAACCACCTTAAACTATACTAGTTTTCGACGTTGAGGGGGTTAATATCGTGAATAGCGAAATAGTACGGGCAGAGGGTCTGGAAGCCAGACTAAAATTGGCCGCGCATTTGGCCCAGTTTGCGTTTACACCAAGAAGAGGCCAGGCTCAGCCGCGGCCGAGACCACCTCCAGAGCGTGGCCAAATACGCGGCCAATTTTGGCCTCGCATTTGGCCTTTTGCGCGTTTACACTGAAATGAAGGAGGGCTCGGCCGCGGCTCGGCCACGGCCTCGCCTCGCACTGTAAACGGGGTCTTAATGTCAGGCCTCCCCACTGTCCTCTTTGCAGCTGTTGGGTGTCAGGGTCCACCACTAGGAGCGTATTAGGCCGACACAAAACCCAGGCCTGCACTGTGCAGATGAGGCTGTGTGCAGTTTAGTTTTCATAACTGCCAAGAACTACATTGTAGTAGTTTACAGTTGTACAAAGTAACTTCTTGTGGAGTTTGTGCGCACTGACTAGTAGAAGACAAAGATGTTGTTGTATGCCATATTTTGGCCAAGAGGGAAATGCGTATGTTGGGGAGCTTGATTAAGTGGATATAAGTGTACATTTTGTATTTTATATATACTGTATATATATATACACCTCACTAGCTTGAGATTTGATTATTTAATGTATATGTAGACAGCATCAGTGTGTGTATCCACTTGCTCTAAACTATCACTAATTAGAGAATTACAGCTAACAGCTCATTGAAAAGTTCACAAATTAATTTCAAGTCCTAGTATATTGCATCTATGCCAATCATTTTTTTTTAATACCAGGATCCACCCATTTCCCTCTCTTTTTAAATAGGAAAAACTGATTAAAATTGCTAAACTTGATGAAATTGTGTGCAGCCAGTCAAGACCTTTTAGGCTTCCAGAAGGCTGTGAATTGGTTGACCCCAAACACTTGCAGGAGTCACCTGGCATTGATTGTGGAAGGGGATCTAGCTGGCTGGGTGGCTGCCAGCTGTGTGCATTCTAGCTTGAATGTGATCTCAGCAGTTGCAGGCAAGGCAGCAGTTGCTACTGCCTTTAGTGAACTGCGCAAAGAACACAATATTCATTGTTCTCCGCATTCTTAAAGGCTATTACTGTACTCCACTGTGGAACTTGCCCTCTGACAGAGAATAGAGCCAGGCGTGTTTTGTTTTGTTTTGTTTTGTTTTCTCGGAGATCAGATTTGTAGCGAGACCTGTCTTTCCTTCACTAAATGTTATGCACAATGTCAACCTTTATGCCTTAAATATGGCTCACCTGACTGACCTACATGTTTGTACATGATGTAGGCCTATAGCCAAAGTACAGTAGTCAGTGTTTGTAACTTGATAGTAATTTCACAGAACAAATGATGACTGTTTTGCACAATTGCAGTATGGTCACTTAAACTGAGATGACTCTTTTGAAGTGCCCACTGGAAACTTTGCAGTTGGTCATATGATAATAATTTTTCAAACATTTCAGTGATTCTGCTCAAATATTTACAGGTCAGTTGCTTCTGGATAACAGTAATCAGGATATAGAAATACAGCTGTATCTCTGTGGAGAATATTCTCTGTTAAGGTCACAAATAGTTGCATTGAATACAATAGTAAGCTGGTTTAATAGTTCATATCTGTTTCATGTGAGTGTGATGTTAGGCATCATGTTCAAGTGCGGCAGCATGTCAGTTCAATAAGGCCTCTTTTAAGATCATCAGATAGTAGGCCTAAACTTTTGCTTTGATAATATGTCTGATTTTTACCCTTTTTTTTTCAGCCTGTGTGTGTGTGTGCATGTTTCTATGATATATTCATGAAGTATGACCATATTTAACAATGTCTAATAAACAGAACAACCTCCCTTTAACATGGTAGACAGCCTGCCTTGACAGGCATGCATATCAATGTGGTTTGTGGTGTGCAGCAACCAACAGTGGATGTAAGGAGAAGAGACAGCAGACTCCAGAGACTTGAAAGTGAAATGAGGAGAAGGGGTCATGGCAGGTCAAGGATGTTACCTTGAATTCCAGATGACCCCTGTATGTGTGCAGTGGTTATGTGCCAGGCTGAGGCTCTATTGGCACAGGTGTCCATGTAAAGGATATCCTGGATAGATAGAGGAGAGGGGTTACTTGCACTTCCATTGTTTACAAGTGAAAGAGTATCATCCCTCCCCTGTAGATTACAAACATGACATGTACATTGTATGCCTTCACTTGGCTTCCACTTCACTCACTACAGTAATTAGACCTATTGTGATGCAGAGACCATAGCCAGAGTGTTGATGGAGTAACACATAACTACCTGAAGATGGGAATAGTATAGTAAAAGCAGGTTTAGAGGGTGGAATGTCGCAGTGTTTTGCAAACTAGTGTACATTGTCAACGTACACTTGCTGGGCCTACAATAGTAGCTGTGTGTTATCCATCTTGAAATATTGAACTTGGCCATGGTTGTTTTAAATTCAGACGAACTTTTCAACCTGTGCTTGTGCATACTTGTACTGCAGTCAATGTTTGCAAGCATTTACACAATGTTGATGAGGGAAAAATATATGCCTTGGTCTCCTGCTTAGTTTCTCTCAGTTTCTCTTCTTCTTATATGTTCGCACTTACACTTGAAGGATTGTATCATGCATTATATAATAAAAATGTAATAACATTTGTAGGTACGAATGTAGGTGCCATGTTTGACTGAACTACACTGTAATGACAGTGTTGTATGGTTGGTTTGGTAGAAGTGAAAAGAGGTTGATATCCCTGTGGATACTTTGCAGCATCTTTAATAACAGTATGTTCATTATTCTGTTTCTCTGTTCCTTTAAAACTAATGTTCCATGCAAAGATATGAACTATGAATTTGTTGGTATTTGGCATGATTCAAATGATGTGATTTATTTTTAATGTAGTGTCATCTCTTTTCTCTTTCATTTTGCAGTCCTGTGTGCTAAAAACATCTGCAAGAAGGATTTCTTTCGTAAGTATAAATCTCTATTACTGCCGTGTGAGTTATTATCCATACATTGCTGCATATTCATGCAAACAAAACACCAATTAGAAAAGAGGTTGCTATAGGCTGGTGTGTTTTAACAAATGAAGGTATGTGTAGTGCTATACAGATGGAGTGGTAGGTGTGTTTGTATGGGCTTCGTAATGCCAGACAAGCTCAGGATGGTTGACAAGTGCACCAAATTCGGGATATTTGTTTGACTCTTCTATCATGTACCACTGCTCTTTGCTGAGCAAATAGCACCTGTCTGGGGTAAACTGACTCCTGCGTTGCTAGAGATAATTTCCTTGGGTGGTGGAATAATGCTAGCAGCTACAATAGCCTGTGAAAGAAGAGTAAATATTGGGCAAACCCAGAGGTATGGGTAACTGAACCCTTGGCCCTTCAGAGTCTGTACATGTATGTATGTGTTCTACCTATCCTTTGCTTGAACTTGTGTGCAAATGTTTCTTCTTCATGCTTGTTATGGCAAAAATGTGATAATGGAATAATGCATTTTAGCTGTGATGCATAAACTTTACCTCAGCCTATGTACAGTGTAGGCCAAAATGTCCTTTGCAGAGTCGTTCATGCTGAGAAAGATCAAAATGTGTCAAAACATGCAGTGTGCATGGTCGCAACCTTCATTAATGGCAGGAACCCTCATGAATGAAATATGTTGGGTCTTTAATAGAAAGAGGTACTGTATATTGTAACATGACTTTGATGTCTCATGTTTCAGTGCATTCAAGAAATGTATTCTGTCCTTTATTCTGCCTTTGAGAAAGCACAAAGGTCCCATTCATTAGTTTAATGTGAATGGTGGTCCTTCACTGTACATTCAGGAAAGACTTATTGTACATGTACAATGTATGACCTGTGTTTATGTCATTATTTGTATTTGCCTATTTTTTAAAGGAAGTACATAAAAATTCAAGCTAGTAATAGTCTCGATGGTAGACAAGACATCCAGAACCTACATTGTTTGGATGTCTGACTCGTTACCTTGGCTAATTGTTCTTCCCAAGGTACATAAACATGTTGAATGGTATTTCCAGTGAAATCGTTATTCCTAAACTTGCACAGTACAGTGTATGTACTGGTTTACAGGATGTCGAGAGGTCCGGGTCATTGCTTGCTCTGGATGCGCAGTGTAAGATGGAGATTCCAGGAAGAGACCCATGGGTTTTTCCCCTTGAATTCCAGAGCCAGCAAGCTCCCTGGTAACAAGAATAGGCAGGGCTGTGTTGTGGGGGGATACAGCAGTAGATTACCAGTGAATAGTGTTTCAGCACCTATGATGTGAAATGATTTTATGACTGCAAACAGACACGGTATCTTAATTTATGATTTGCAAGTTTTGAACTCAGACTCTCTTCTTTAGGAATCTGTTATACCTTGTCCTCATCACCATAGTGTTTCCATGATGTGTATGATTGAATGACTCTAGAAGGATGATTACTCTGATTAGATACATACTTCTCTGTATTTCTAAACCATCTCATCCTTACTTGTATGACTGAAAAAAAGGAAAAATTATTCTTAACCCACAGTATCTGGTATGATGTGTAATAGGCCAGCATCATCTTGTAATATTATTGTTTGATGTTGCAAAAATTATTGTAGCTTTCTGAATTGGAAGAGCCACGTGGAAACTGGAACAATTCTTAAAACTTGCTTGAGGAAGCAGTGGCCATTGCATCACTGCCCATGATTTCCTGGACCTTCCTGTCATTGAACTGATCCTCAAGGAGGTAATAATGTCTCCTCTGATCAGGATCCAGAGCTTGCCAAGCAGTGATGCAGGAGCCCTACAGGACTGAGAGAGGGTCTAGGAGAGGGTAATGCTCCCCTAGATGGATAGGAACCCAGCGGGAGGAACTCTGTGCATAGTGGGTTCATGACTGAGCTACAGTCGGCTCTTTCACTGCGCGGCACAAGGGCTGAGATTTACGAGGCCCGTGGCTCAGGCTGACGCTTTACAAATGTCCTGTTTTCAGTCTGCAGCCTGGATAACTATCAACAACTGCTTGAAAAGAAGAAGGAAAATAAAGTGAGAAAAAGAAAGCTAGAGCAGGGGAATGTAGGTCACATGACACCCTCCACGTCAAAAACCTGCATAGCATCATGCTTGAAACCAGCCACAGTCTGCAGCACTGCGTGTGGCGAAATAAAAGATGGCATGTACCTGGGACATGTACTGTAAGGCCTACATTCAGAAGCTTCTTGTAATTGTCTTCTTTTATGTTCAGAGATATTGGGTAGAACAGGAGGCTATTTTCTTTCCAGTTGAGTAGCACTCTGAAAAGATGAAAACATTTTCCCAAACATTCATTCTTGTACAGAATTCCTTGCATAAATACTTTGGTCACATTAAGTTGCAACTGGTAGACACAGTAACAGTGATAAACGTGATGAAAATGATGATGATGTACCTATAGCAACAACTGAACAGGTATAAACTGGTGCTTGCACTCCATATAATAATAATGAATAAAAGTAAATTGGATTTCTAAAAGATGTGACATTAAGAATGCACAAACACAAGTATATTCATTGTTTTTGCTGCTAAATGTTTGTCAGCATTTCAGGCTTATTGTAACTGGAGACCTCTGTCTCTTATTCTGTAGGCCTACTTCTTTTTTTAAAAAAAAAAAAGCAAACAACATATTAAGTGACAAAATGCATGTATCTCTTCTTGTGGTTACACTTTGTAAATGTAGTGTTGCTTTAAAATTGTGGGTTATGTTACACATATGCTTGTCCTGCTTGTGACCATTAAAAGTGAGATAACAAGCAAACAAGCAGCTGTATGTGTGTTTGAATATGTATGTGTGTGTGTGTGTGTGTGTGTGTGTGTGTGTGTGTGTGTGTGTGTGATGGGGCGGGGTGTTAAAAGCAGCTTTGTGAAGTCATACACTGGATAGTGGGCTCTTTGCAATTGCCTGAAAAACTCTCTCTTTCTGCCCCTGGGTAGACAGGAAGTTGATTGATCATTACGAGTGGCTGAGCCAAGACAGGCAGCCTGGCTTCTGGGCACGGCCAGTCTCCCGGCTGCAACTTGAACTGTCTGCACCAGAGCAGATAAGGTCTCCCAGAATTTTAAACTTTTAATATTCTCTATTTAAAAAAACAAAATGTCCCCAAGGGTGTCTTCATGCATTCACCCACACTGTGTGTGTGTGTGTGTGTGTGTCTGTGCCTGTGTGTGTGCGTGTGCATGTGCTTGTGCATGTGCATGCACAACTTGGCGCTGCTATGACACATAGAAATAGAATCTTTTCAAATGGTACTATAGCGTCATAGCGACCACCAGTGCAACATTCTTGAGTTTTTTCTGTCCCTCGTAGCTATTCACAGGATTGCCCATTTATGATCTGAAATATCATGGCTAAATTTGTTGTGAAACATTATAATCTCAATGATGTGAAGAAAGAAATCAACTACAGTAGGCAAAATGCTAATATCAGTTGATTTTGACCAATGTAGCAATACGATTTTTTGCTTTTTAACAATGAAATGTGATAACATTATGCCCATACATTTGTGCATACATGGTATGTGTTTGTACCTTTATACACTCCTGTTTTTACTGTGAAAGGGAATGTGATTGTGCTTTAGTTTCACTTTCTCACATGATTGAGAACATCTGACATAAAACTTCTGGTAGGACCTACATTGATTCCCTCCAACCTTTGTAATTAACTGTACAAGGGCTTTCACTTGGACATAAGGCACTCTCTTTGGCAGAGTGCCACAATTCACTCGATAGGAAACTGCCCTATTATGTTTTAAGCCCCTCAGGATCACCATCTGAAATTTAGAACATTGAAAGAAATGTGCATGACTATTCAAAAAGAGTAAGCTTTTAATTATCAACTGACTTTGTATTGTAAACATTACCTGTCCTTGCAGTAACACTCTCTTTGAATGGATTTATATTGACACAGTGTTTTATCATAGGCCTAATGAGGAATAGTATCCTTTGAAGTGAGATTCTGTATTTAAATCACAAGGGCTAGTATTCTCTTATTTTGTTATTTTGTAAGCAGCAGATCTGAATTTTATGATGGAATGATCAGTATGTATCATCTTTTCAAAGTCTGATGTATTTGACACTTTGTTCATTGGGGATTAATACACTTACATTGTCCTTATTTGTGTGTTTTTTGTTTTTAAATAAACTGTCAGTGAGCCTACAGTATGCTGCAATGTAGTGCAACTGTTTTTCAAGTGACTTTCTTCACAGGACATGTTCTGTTTCAAGAAAACTGCACCAAAGAAATTTCTTGGTTTTTGTGCAAAGTGAAGGGTAGTATGAACAGGTTTAGCAGTCGAGATGACAAGTTCATTTTACATGTGCTGTATCTCCTGATGAAGGCACTACTATGTCAGCCAGGGGCCGGTCCATTAATCATGAATTTTATGAGGAAATCATAGAACAGCTCTGGCAGGGCGTCCACTGGGCTAGCTGAAGAAATGTCTGGACATGTAACACATGATTATATTTGTTTAATACAAATGTACATCTGCACTGTCACTTATGAAGGTCTTTGATTGTCTGTGTGTGACATGTGTAATGCAAATTTGTGACAGATATAATACATGATGCAGTGCATCGGGATGAGTTTGAAGCACAGCTATCGCATACAGTTGGCATGTTTTAATTTTGAGCAAAGACATGACCTGTGATGTTTTAAAGATTTTTAATTTGTATAGCACGTTCATAAAAATACCTCATCAATCTTTCAAAATTTATGCTACCAGAGGTACAAACTTGTACATTGTAGCATTTGTTCCTTTCTTTGCAAATGCCTGCTGTCAAGAAACATACAGTACAACCACATTGCATCGGCCAAATAAATGTATGGAGTTTGGGGTACATAAGTTTGGTGGCAACATAACTTAGCAAAATATAAACTAGGTAGTCATTTTTGCTATGATACTGCTTAAAAAAATACATGCACGCGAACAAACCTTGTTAGCAAGCTTACTTGGGGATCAGTCTTGAGAGCATGATCACAGAATGACAGTGTCTTTCATTTCTGGCTGAATTTTAATCCTGATGATGATTACGAGTTAGCAAAATAACAGTTTATACACCATTTGACAAGGTCATGACACGAGCATCTGTGATGTGTCCGTATTTTGTTGTAAGGAACCGCAGTTGCAGTATACTGTTCTCATTGTGAGTAGCTTGATGTGTAGGCTCTATCCCATAGATGGCTAGTGGACTCCAACCGACATGGAAATCTTCTCATGAAGGTTCACCCGCTTCACAGCTTGGCATTGAGAAGTCAAACTGGGCTCAGCGTCATTAAATTTACATCTGCAAGACATAATATCCCTTTCAAATGTATCACTGTAACTTCTCCTCCCCCATACACACTTTTCAACAACAACAACAACCAAAAAAAGAAAAAGTGAAACTTTCTTAGTTTAGCAAAATAACAGCAAATTTCCCTCTTAAAGGTATTGTTTACTATTGGGAGCAGTGATCTAAAAAAATGTTTGAGTTATCACGTTTGATGCATGGTGTACAGGTGAAGGTCAGTTGTATCACAAATCATTCTGCCATGTAGAGATTTTGCAATAAAGCCTAGAATATAAGGAGATATTACTTTTTTTTTCTCAATAAACCATAACTGTAGATGGTTTACTCTAGAATCAATTTATTGTTCACATTTTGTATATTAATAGTGATTAACTTTTTTTTTTTGTTTACGTTGGTTGTTTCTATTCTTAACTCACATTTTAGAATTATTTTGAAGCATTAATGCTGGGTTTTTGTTTCATCTTCAAATGGTACATAGTGCCTTTCAGCATGTAGTGCAGGCAAGGGACAATGCAGTTGAGAGGCAGTTAGATAATGTACATGTACACACACACAAAATGTATATTAACTACTTCAACAATAAGGTCAGGTTGCTCAGAGAAAGCAAGTGGGTTTGCAGGGTGTTATTTCAACTCTTTATATAAAGTTGACAACTTCATAAAGCTCTTGGAAAACCCACTTCATTTCAACAGCATGGGAATAAACTATGAAATGCCTCAGGTGGATGTGTATTTCAATCAGTCTAGCAATGAGTTGTGGTCCTTGGCAAGCAATTAATTGGTGTGAAACATCGTACTTGTGAGAAAGATTTACAAAGCATGTGCATGGGTCTTGCTGGACATGAATCCTAGCAGCCTTAGAAAGTCTGACAATGTACATAAATATGCAGTGCTCACATTCAATATTTCTTACACATTTACCAAATATTACCCTTTCATAGACGTATTGTTTAATGAAGTTTGAATACAACATGTTAGTACATTTGTTCGGTGGGTTGCTAAAATATGTCTGTGTTCTCACTTTCATTCTGGCTCTGGCAATTGGTACAATGGGCTATGCAAAACACATTTTAGCATTATTTTGTCATTTAAAGCAGGTGCAATGTGTGAGTGCATCAAAGAGCATGGTCAGTGTCACATATTGAAGGCAGTCAACTCACATGAAGGCAGTCACTTCTAGAACACTTTACCTTCTAGAAACTCAAGTGATGTGCTGGCTTTGTCCCTGAGCAATGTTTTCCGTAGGATACATTTCGTAAACATTTATATAATTCACTTGGGTTCCACTCGTAATTGACTGTCACGAACTATCTTTGTGTTTCAGATTATAATAAGCATACAAATTTTTAAAGATTGATTCAGGGTAGGATAGTTTAGAGAAATCATCAGAAATCATTTTGTGGATTGGTTTTTGTTTTAAGTTAACATGTGCAGACAACACACAATGGATCGTCTGAGGTATGATTTACACAATAAGGCCCCTTTTCTTTCTGCGCTTATAGTGCAGATTGCCCACATCAGCAAGGGTGAATTGAACATTTTAAAAAGGTCAATTGATCAGCCAGCTCTCTATTGAACAGTAACTGTACAGGGTGCAAAACTCCGGCTTGTTTGCATGTGAAGGAAAACTTAAGACTTACTCTTAGACAAGTGAAATGAATGGGTACATGCTCTTTAGAAAGTTCAAGCCCTTGTCAGGATGTTCAGTCAGAAAAGTGAGCTGTATGCAGTTTCTTAAAGACACTTAATTATCCCAAGCGATTTGCAGCTCAGTAGAAAAGCACGACACGCTGCTCCTCCCGTTACCGTACCCCCCCCCCCCCCCGTACGTACCGAGTGCCGAACATGACGCTACGCAACGCACCAGCGAACACCCAGCTAGACTACAAGAGCCGTGCGAGCCGTCCACCCTAATTTCAACATGGACGCCCGAATACCTACCGAATGGGGCGGAATGGGTGCACGCACAAAACTGCATAACAGCCATGCGCATGAAAATCTCTCCTACGGGCTCTGGTCATGACACAACAGAGAGAGCTGTGTGTGTACGTACGTACCAGGCTCCAGTCTCTGTTTATTTGCACTGTGGTGCCAATTTCAGCAATCTAAGCAATAATATTTTAAAATTTCTGGAAATATCCTATAACAATATTATAGATTATTTATATATTACATTATTAGATATTTAGATGTATGAATATGGTTTAATGAAGAAATATTAAAACTCTAAGCTTCATATATATAGCAAGTTGCAATGCATATGGCAGGTTGTTTTGATCATTGTGCAATGATCTGCTGCATATCCCATGTCAGCTGTGATACGTTCGGCCGGATCGTAACATGCAAAGTCGATATAAAGTCATCGGGATGTCAATATCAATGTGTGTGGTGTGCGTGTACTGTTTGCAATAAAAATCAAGTACTGCTTCAGTTCGGCTTAGCCTTTGGTTTAGTAATGAAACTTCACAATGGAGATCAAACAGCCATCCAACTCAAAAGACTGCAAACGTATGACGCTATCGCAGGGCCCCCTTTTACCACAGCCACAGGTACGCTGTGCAGTGCAACTGTGGCCGTTGGCCTGCACGGGCACAGCCGCGACGCCTGAGCAAGTACATGATACAATGTCATGGTCTCCGACCCAATCGTCCATGTTCAAAATAGACAGCTCTGCGGTCATGTCCGCAACCCATGACAATGTGTCATCCATGATGGCCATCCTCACATTTACCTGCACACATGTATCTATTGTCAACTGATTGTGGTCTGTACTCTAGTCTGATCTGATCTGATGAGTATACAAGTAGTTGACGAGTGACGACGATCGACGATGTGATGATGAGAGGAGGCTACTATAGAAGGTGCGTATATGTATATAGTAAAGGCCGCTCAGGCGCTATAACTACGGCCGGCGATATTGCGATCGCAATTCACATGTACAGTACGTACACATCTCAGCTGAGCTCAGCGCTCAAGCGAGGAATCGAGATACTATAGCGCGATACATTGCAGCAGGAATGTCTTGCGCACACACAAATTTCGCTTCATAGTAACTTCGGAAGCGAGTTTACGTGGCGGCACCCGCGGCTGAAATATGTCCATGTACCCTCCCGACTGAGTGTCTTTAAATGGGTCTCTAGCCATCTCCTGTCTGGTTCTCGAACGAGGACATATGAGATGAGTGCGCAACAAGTACTTCAGTGAGCAATGCCTAATCCATTTGACATTGCCAATATTCCACACTCACCCCGTCTTAGACTGCAGCGAGATAGAGAGACATCTATGCCTTTGTGATTTCTGTAGATCAGACGGAGATATCATCCATGATTAGCCGTTTTTTCGGAATTTGCCCTAAAATCAGATTATCCACCTGTCTCCCACTCTCATTAGTTCTTCCTGACTCACGGAATCAACTGCAATCGCCCCACCAAGCTATTTACCAACTCGTTTCTCCCTCTGTAACTTTCTCTACTGTTCCCGTTCCCTTTATCATCCCTTCCATGTCTCCGACTTCTGCGCTCTCCGCCACAAAAGGGATCTCCTTGGAGCGAGTCGGCTCCACCCTTCCTCCCCCTGTCAGACAGGTCTGGTCTTTCAATGAGGGCAGATTGTCGCTTGCTCTCGCTCTCTACCCACAATATTCATTTTGTTGTTTTCTTCGGTGAGGAAAAACCAGACAGTATCTTTGTATTGGGACTGACATTGTTTGGTGAGACTCCAATTTAGCAACAAAGTTGGGGGAATGATAAGGGAGAAAGTGTGTGCTAGGGGGAGGGGGTGGTTAGAAGAGGGTTATTGGCTCTAATCTATCGGATTGATTTGGCAAAGAAAAGGTTGAATTAAGACATCTTGCGGCTTGCAGACTTCTGAGAGCAGGAATAGAGGGAGACGCTGGAGCGGGAGAGCTGAAGGGGAAGACCCGGTCAGACGGGAAGAGAGAGAGAACGGCACAGCTGTCGTCATGCCCTGCCGCCACTTTGCTATGGCAGACATCCAACAGAAAGCAGCCTAGATTAGCATGAGGGCATAAACAAAACTTCTTTGCATCTTTTCTGTTTGCAGTGCAGGATGTAAATATCCAGACCTCCGATGTAAACCTGCAGAGTTTCTTTTTTAGAGACGCAGAATTTCGGGGGCACGGATGACACATACTGGTGTTGACTGG
Organism: Diadema setosum; assembly: GCF_964275005.1. Taxonomy (NCBI): domain Eukaryota; kingdom Metazoa; phylum Echinodermata; class Echinoidea; order Diadematoida; family Diadematidae; genus Diadema; species Diadema setosum. The sequence continues at coordinate 3,333,060 of NC_092692.1, read as the reverse complement.
TTGTTCACTTGGGGAGGTGTTAGACAGTGGTTTACCAGTGTGTTGGTTTGATGTGTAATGTTACATGGCTTCAACCACAAAAGCCTGTTGAAGACTATATGCTCTAGAAGTTGCCTGTTGGGATATGTGCATGTGGGAATATATCTGGTGAGAAAGATTAGTGTACCAAGTCTTCAATTAGAACATGAAGGTCTTTGTGCAGTTTTTGTTGAACTCTTAACCTCGACCTCATGGTTATGTGTTTTATGATAATCTTTTTCAATAGAGTGTGGCAATGTTAGAGGGGAGGGTTAGTTACCTGTTGCAAAAGGCCTTTTCAAACGTTCTGAAACCTGTGGCTGTGCCTAGGCTACAGAGCAGTGGAATTCCCTTCTGATAGATTATCCATTGCAAATTATTTTCTGTCATATTCTGTTAATCCATATTAATCATTCATATTAATCATTCAACAGAGTTTTCAAAGATTTGTTAATGTGAAACCACATGCTGCTCTCAGAAAGCCATAGCAGGGCTCCCATCATGAGAAAAATGATGCATTTAAATTCAGAGGCTACTTTAGAAATCAGTGTGACCTTGCTCTTAAATCAAGAAGGCTACAGTGTTCTGGACCTTTTTCTCAGACTGATATAATTTCGAAAGTAATATCATAATGTAAAGCTGTCTTTGCATCAAACAAACATTGATTGATGGGTGAATGATAATGTTTCATTTCAAGTGCCACACATATTTCATGTATTTGTCACAAATTTTCAATTTTATACACATTTTAGAAGAGACATGCCCTCAGTTACAAGTGAGCTTAATTTTAGTATAAAGTTTATGTGATGATGAACTTTGACATCTTGATAATGCATGCTAAATATATTTGTAGCTAGATAGGTTTGGTACTGACCAAGGATTGTTCCTAGAGGTATTCTGTGTTTGTTTGTTTGTTTGTTTTTAAGCCAATGACCAGTCATTAGAGGATTGGTTTTGATGTCTCACACTGTTGTGTAATTCCTTCTTTTTACACATACCTATGCATGTGTGGTAAAATTTCTGTATCTTTTTCTTTGTTGTCATCATTTGCAAATTTACTCCCTCATTTTTATCATCTTTTACCGGATTATTTGACTTTTTTTTTTGCTTTATTAGTCATTGCATAATTTCCATTTCATTATCATTGTATATTAGTTTGTATGTAATTGGACAGTGTCAGCTGAGATCATACTACACAAAATTATGTCATAGACAATATTGACACAGGGCATCAAGTTCTTTTTGCTTGAAGTCGGAAGTGATGCCTATATGTAAGGTGCATGACAGCCAACTTTCAGTTCGCAAGTGATATACAAACTGCCAGGGAGTTTGCAAGTGATTGTTTTTAATTATACCCCCGCCAAACGAAGTTTGAAGGGGGTATATAGGAATCAGCGGACGGTCGGGCGGTCGGGCGGTCGGTCGGGCGGTTGGTCCGTTGCAAATCTTGCGTCGCGAACTACTTCCTCAGTTTTCAACCGATTCCCATAAAACTTGGCACAGATGTGTGTGCCTTGGGTTGTAGATGTGCAAGACGTATTTTTTGACAGTACGCAAAAGTACGTTGCCATGGTAACGGCATATTATGGGCAAAAATGGGTACAAATCTTGCGTCGCGAACTCCTCCCACAGTTTTTGATCAATTTTTATGAAATTAGGTACAGATGTTCATCTGAATATGTTAATGTGCAAGACACATATTTCCGCAGTGGCAAAAAGTGCGTTGCCATGGTAACGGCATGTTATTGGTAAAATATAGGGCAAAATGATTCATGGCAAAACTGCTTCATCAGTGTTCTCCCAATTCTCATGGAATTCATATTGAATTTTTGTCTTAGGATATAGGTCAGCATGACACATTTCTTGACAGTGACAAAAAGTATGTTGCCATGGTAACAGCTCACATATTATGAGCCAAAATGATGGAAAATTTTGTGTTGCAAACTACTTCCTCAGTTTTTGCCCAATTTCCATGAAACTTGGTACAGATGTGTGCCTTTGGTTGTAGATGTGCAAGACGCATTTTTCGACAGTACCCGAAAGTATGTTGCCATGGTAACGGCATATCAATGGCAGAAGATCAAGGAAAGATCTTGCGGATGTAACTACTTCCTCAGTTTTTTGACCAAAGCTTAGTAAATGAAATGCTGTTTTCACCAAAGCTTATGAAATTTTGTTCGGCGGGGGTATAACCAGTCGCTGTAGCGACATTTCTAGTTTATTCTGTTAAGAAATATGGACATTTTTTCAGTAATATTTATTAGCTTCCATTCAAATAATACCCCAAACAGCAATTCAAATTGGTATTACCGTACAGTGTCATAAAAATAATTCAGTAACATTTCTGCACTTGGAAATAAAAATTAGCAAAAGTAACAATTGAGTGATATATTTCATTTTTCATTGTAACAAACAGAATGAAAGTGGCACAGCAAATAAAAAGAAGAAGAAGTATAGATCATATTTGATCTAATATAAAAATCCATACCCAAGACATACACTCACAAACACAGACACAAATACACACACACACACACACACACACATCACTGTACACAGAGCCTTGCCAAATGTTCCATCTTAATTTTTTTTGTTCCTGATTTATTAAATTCGTGAACCTTTATGGGTGACAACTTCTTGGCCAGTAGAGGAGATGCAGCTGATTATGAAAGTAATTCCGGGTTGATGGTAGAATCTGAAGGGTCGGCACAAGCGTTTATACAAATTGTACGATTCAGAGAGCAGGGAAATTCTTCATATTTCCTCTCGTCTGCCGGCCTGCAATCCCCGCTATGCTGGCGTGTTGTCTGTGTGCAGTCATGCCGAGTTGTGAGTCATGTGACGCTGGAGCCGCTCTTGTTTTGAGGTCGTCGCTGGTATAAACACAGAGGATGACAGGGAGCTAATGAATCAAAATTTTTTTCTTATATATTTCATTATTTGAAACATGACAAACAAGAGCCAATCACACAAAACCGAACGGCTCCAGCCGAGGATTCTTATTGTTCGTTGTCGAGTTCTCAGACACTGACGCGTATTGCGTCTGCAATTGTTCTGTTGTCCCCTTTTGGTGTATGTGAGGCTCTTTTGGTGTATGTGAATGTGTGTGTGTGTGTGTTGGTGTGTGTTTATTGAAGACAAAGCAGATGCTGTTGGGGTGAGACTGACATTGTACATTCACAGGATGTGTTGAATAAATTGTGTTTCCTTTGCACCATGCAGAATGTGTAATGAGATGTGGAAATTGTGAATTCATGAAAAGAGGAGGGTAGCAATAAAAACAGTTTCATTTGACATCAGATGAATATTTTGCTGTGATGTGACATGCAATTATACAGCAGGCACATATGTTTATGTGCATGCATGAACATACATGGAATACAATTTATCGATATTCATTTAATTTTCATTTTTCATTCAAGAGGGATTACAAAACAGTCGGGGTAGTTCATCCATAGAACAGTAGAATTTTCAAACATAAATTGGCTTTATTTGTTTGGTATCTAATTCATGTTGTTTGGTATCTATTTGATGTCCCATATTCTAATAAATACATTGCATTGACAGAAATGCAAAGGAATTGGTGCATGGGAAGGAAGATACTAGTAGTCAACAATCTAAATGATATTCCAACATTTTCCATTTAGAATTAGTGATGAATACCCTAATTAATATGCTTGAAGCCATCAATCAACTGAAAATGTTTTGCTTGAGAGAAAAGGGAACAGGTTTTACATTCCATATTTAATGACACGATGGCTTTTACACATACACATCATGATGGTCACATCCATGCGACGAAGGCTGTTCCATATACTGAAGGGCAACTTGTTAATTGCCTTATTGATTTTCAAAGTGGTGGTAGCTATCAGTATGTTGCTTTTAATATCACATGGATTCCACAGCTTTCCCTTTGTTATGTCATGTCTGTGGTTTGTAAGAGCACAAGTATTTAGAGATTGTTCCTTGTATCTCTTCCATTCACATTATCTCTCTCTGGGGGTTAGGTGTCTTTAAAACATATTCTATTGTTGTTTAAGCATGATGATTCAATATTTGTTTCAGATGATGGAAAAGTAGTCATTTCAAGCTGCAGTGATAGAAAAAAAAAAAACCAACTTCATTGTTGCATATTCCTGCATAACTAGTTTTGAAATTTTAAGATTGAAGAACACAATTTGAGAGCAGTATTCTCTCAGAAAGCCAATACTCAAAAAATAAAAAGTCTTGTTTGCAGGCTATCAAATATCTGGTGTAGGGTAGGAAGGAAATGAAGAGGGAGATATGAGAGAAATATGGACGCTTGCTGGCTCCAAGAATAAGGAAACACTTCCGAATGCATGTCTTTCTCTTTCAATGGAGCCGGTCGCCTGGATGGTTGATGATATTAAAGGGGCACCCGGATGTAGCCAAATAGATCTCTCTAACCAGTTGCCAATGATGAAGTAATCATCTATAAAGCATAATCCAAGCCGTGATGAGAGCAGCAGTTAATGGTGAATAAGTTCTTTTGATCCATGATAAAGAGTCTCAAATACAAAAAATATGTATCTCTCTCTTCGCAGCAAAACAAGGTCTTATTTTGTAGTAGTTCTTTGTAGGTTATTAAGAAAGATATAAGCCCATTCCTGTAGCTTTGAACAGATATTGATGTGGAATGCAGTGATCTTACCTGTTACTATGGACAAGTTGAAATCTAGGAACATTTTCCAAGAGAAATTAAGTGTGAAAGAAGGGTAAAGAATATTATATAACCCCCAGATCATGCAAATGTGATCTGAAAATTGGTGTTAAAACTCTTGTACTGCAGATTCTTGCTCATTCTGGAAAAAGTGTTCCGGGGAAATGGATTACTTTTTACTAGTTGAGAACAAAAGTATTTGCGGGAGAATGCATTAAGATACAGTTTACCTTAATTTTCACAAACAAAATAGCAATGCTGGAAGTGTAACTTTAATGAGCCCAAATACCCAGACAGTCTGATGTTTGTGTATCAGGGATACATATGTGTGGCAACACATGGAGGTCACTGGCACACTACGAGTGAGACTGGGTACACTGAGACCTGTGGAGCCAAACTTCCCCTGGTTTCGAGTACCTGCTTCGTTCACACTCGTTATCTACATCATCAAGTAACGAGTGCGCATGATAAACAAACACCATCAGGACATTAATAATCTACAGTAACTACACATTCTTTACAGTTTGGGAGAGGAAATTACAAGAGAGAGAGAGAGAGAGAGAGAGAAGTGGTGGGAAAGGTGGGAGAGAGAGAGATAGAGAAACAAACCAAATTTTGCAATAAGGACACTTGTTTATGATGTGTAGAGCTGTAATACGTCATTTAGAAACATCATGTCTGTATGCATTACATTATTGTCCCCGCCAAACGAGTTCGAGCAGGGGACTATGAAACGGGCTCCGTACGTGTGTGTGTCCGTGTGTCCGTCCGTCCGTCCGTCCGTCCGTGCGTCCGTCCGTGTGTCCGTCCGTGCGTCCGTGTGTGCGTCCGTGTGTGATCAAAATCTTCAATTTGCTACTTCTCTGTCATTTATGAGCCAATTTTGATTCTGTTTGCTTTATATGATAGCACTACATGGGAGCTTTAAAACTTCTACACAGAATTTCAGTCGTGACCTTTGACCTTGACCTTTGACCTATATTGTACATTTTGCTACAAAATGCTACTCCTTCGCCATTTCTAACCCGATTTTGATTCCGTTTGCTTTATATGATGGCACTAGGTGAGGGCTTCAAAACTTCTACACAGAATTTTGACCTTTGACTTCTTTGACCTTTGACCTTGATTTTTGACCTATATTGTACATTTTGCTACAAAATGCTACTCCTTCGCCATTTCTAACCCGATTTCGATTCAGTTTGCTTTATGTGATGGCACTAGGTGAGGGCTTCAAAACTTCTACACAGAATTTTGACCTTTGCCTTGTTTGACCTTTGACCTTGATTTTTGACCTATATTGTACATTTTGCTACAACATGCTACTCCTTCGCCATTTCTAACCCGATTTCGATTCCGTTTGCTTTATGTGATGGCACTAGGTGAGGGCTTCAAAACTCCTACACAGAATTTTGACCTTTGCCTTCTTTGACCTTTGACCTTGATTTTTGACCTATATTGTACAATTTGCTACAAAATGCTACTCCTTCGCCATTTCTAACCCGATTTCGATTCCGTTTCTTTATGTGATGGCACTAGGTGAGGGCTTCAAAACTTCTACACAGAATTTTGACCTTTGCCTTCTTTGACCTTTGACCTTGATTTTTGACCTGTATTGTACATTGGCTACAAAATGCTACTCCTTCGCCGTTTCTAACCCGATTTTGATTCCGTTTGCTTTATGTGATGGCACTAGGTGAGGGCTTCAAAACTTTACACAGAATTTTGACCTTGGCCTTCTTTGACCTTTGACCTTGATTTTTGACCTGTATTGTACATTGGCTATAAAATGCTACTCCTTCGCCATTTCTAACCCGATTTTGATTCCGTTTGCTTTATGTGATGGCACTAGGTGAGGGCTTCAAAACTTTTACACAGAATTTTGACCTTTGACTTCTTTGACCTTTGACCTTGATTTTTTACCTATATTGCACATTTTGCTACAAAATGCTACTTCCGGCGGGGACATATATTACGCACCGCGTAATTTCTACTTTTCCTTGTTTATAAATGCCATCAAATCTGTCACCTATAACACCATATATCTTTCTTTTTCTTTTTTTATCTTTAGTTAAATATTTCTTTTAAACTCCCTTTTATACTAGTTTAAAAATTTGTTGCAAAATAATGAGTGACCTTAAGTGCCATATGACACTCCAATCAGTCCTAAGTTGGGCTCTTCGAAAACATCCTATAATATAGGCCTACTGGTCAGTAACATCAATGTATGATCTACATTCCCTGTGCTCATCTATAATATATTTTTTTCTTTCTGTCTATCTCTGTTCTGTTCTTCTTCACTGCAGGATTGCCAGACCCCTTCGCCAAAGTGGTGGTGGACGGCTCAGGACAGTGTCACTCCACAGATTTCTGCAAGAGCACCCTGGACCCCAAGTGGAACCAGCACTACGATCTGTAAGTGGACGGTCCGAAGTCAGTGGTGAAACTGTGGTTTAACACTGTACTTCCAGTCTGTATCTGAAGGTACCAAGGGTACACTACTTTTCCTCTACTCCTTTGGTTGCTAGATACTCAGAGCTAGAGAATTTTATGGGTCTTTCTTTTCTGCAGGTGATATGATGGTTATGCAACAATGGACTTACAGGGTGTTCAGACGCAAAAAAATGTATACTAGAACGGTATAGCTATACCAAAATGGTATAGCTATATGATGAATGTATACATCTGAATGCTGACTATTAAATGAAACGAGGTATAACAAAACAATATAAAGCGAAACGACAGAGCATCGTTTCGAACTAGAACTCGATAACGAATCAGCATTCCATCATGTCCATTATGCGTCTGAACGTATGGCGACCATAGAACGGTATAACGTGGCGGGGCAGAATGGGAGTGTGCATGAAAGGACTAGGTGATCCTATCGCTGTCTTTACCATAACAGCATGCGCATTGGGAAACTGCACATCTATGCGACGTTTTCCAGAACGGTCGAGATTAGCGTCTGAACAGTCTGTCGGCTGTACGATGATTCATTTTACATCGTTTCTTTGTTGAGTTTGGATTTAAACTAGCTTTTGTCTGAACAGGGGGATAGACTGTCATGAAACCCTGTGATTTTACTTGTCATGGAACAAAGAGGAGAGGTTTTTAGAGATTCAATTACTTGTGGGTCCTCGTTCACCCAGTCTGCATTGAAAAGGTATTCAGATATGTTGGCTGTTCAACATTAGGCCCTATACCTTTAGTATCTTAGCCTTCCATTTGCTTGGTATCAGCATAAAAGTACCACCCAAAGTATTTTAACAGAAGTCAAGCCAGTGGGGATATACAATTGAAGTTGATATTCTCTCATTTTACTCATTTTAGTAAGCCCCACATGATTTGATTAATTATTGGTTTCTGTTTTAATTGCGTCGCGATAGGACTAAACTGCAGCTGCTTTATATTGACAATATGTCTGTACATTGTGTGAGCATAATGCAGCTGTAACTGCGTGCACACACCATTTGTGCATGACCTAATGACTCGAGTTTCCAGGCCAGATGTTGAGGTCTTTTCATTTATTTTTTGTGAAGCATTTGTGTTTCTTTGCTTGTTTTTGTGTTGTCAAGCAAGTTTTTAATGGAGTTTGGTAGTAAGCAAGATATGAAGTTAAGAGATCGATGAGAGTAAATGTAGTTTACTGTTGTCAGATGCAATTCCAGAGCATAAATTTGACTCAAATGACCTGGTAGGTTTCATCATGAAAAGTTTCCTTGTTGCCATGATTATTTTGTGTGGCAATTTGTACTTGATATAAAGTAATGAAAAAAAAAAATGACTTTCTATCTGAAAACTCATTAATAGTCATAAGCACTATCATCCACTTGTGTGTCCTGAGTCTTTAAAAAAATGGATAAGAACAAATGAAATGTTCGAAGGTCCCATTTTAGGTTATTTAAAATGACTGGAATATGCCATAGCATGTTTCCTGTGAGTGTGGTTGGGTCAGTGAAGCTTAATTTTCCCAATTTTCCCTCTGGAAACTTAGCAACACAAGAATGGCTTGAGATAATCTTTCCTGGCACTGAGCAGACTTCATACCACTGACCCCTTGAAGATATGAGCAGGAATTAGCTGTCTGGTGCCAAACAGACTTGTGAGACTGAACAAGTCAGCAGGTCCTTGTAGCCTAAAGCAGGGTAATTTGGATTAGGGTAGTGACTCCGCTCAGTGACAACAGCTTTGGTGCAGTCCAGAGCTGTGCAGACAGGGGCGGACCTTGGACCGTATTTGTGAAATGCAGTTAAAGTCTCAGTAGTTCACTCGCAACATCATTCTTTCCCTGGCCTTGCATTCCTTCAGCAAACGTTTTAATTATTCAAATGCATCCCTATGTACAAATTGTATCAACAACAATTGTTCTGTGCCATGGCTGGGTGCATTGGCCATTATTTGCCCGGCTGAGGGCTACTTTTGTATTCTGACAACATTCCTTTCAGAAGAGAATCAGCTGTCGGATAACCTTTCTTCTCTCTGTGCAAATCTGACCTCTTGAAATCAAAGATATCTAAGTATGACTCTGTGAATGGCTGTGGCCCAATTCCTAGTGGAAAAAAAAATGACAAACAACACTGCCACCACCAAGGATTGATTTGAAAACAGTTCAGAAGACTGGTAGAGCAGCATTCTCTGTTCGTTTTCATGCTGCAACTTTCCATGTTTACATACATGTACATGTAATGCCATGCCAATGTTAACATATGAGGTAGTCTCAGGTGATGCTGTTGCCTTGGTAACCAAGGTCAATGGGGCTGCAATGATGCACAAGTGTGCAGACCCATGGTGGTGGAAGACTGATTTCGTGGCATTCTTGTGTTCGCAATATGGTCTGCCCAATGCTGGAGCACCTGCAAAGATGATGAGGAGGAATAGAAGATACACTGCCTTGATACCTAGGCTGAAAATCTATTAACTTGCCCTCAGGTATCTTTTGACTACCATAAGAACATTGCCCTCTTTTAAAGATTGAATCAGGGGTGACCATTCTTACTTTGATAATGGGAATAAGGTCTCGGGATATCATATTCTGTTCAAAGCTTATACTGCAGTGTTGCATTAAAAGAGGATAGTAGTGGGAAGTCTAAATGACAGTGAGTCAATAATAACTAAAAAGTTGCTCTTTCAACAGTAATGTAAGTTTCCCCTCTTTTGTAATTAAAACCTAAATGAAAATAATGAGGGAAATTGAAAATAAAGATTTTCTTCAGACAAAAAAAAAAATGAATTTACTTTCTTGTCACAGGCAATGCTTCTGTTTTTCTTTTGAGTGAAGTTTAAATTGAAGCTTTCTTTCTGCTTTAAGTCCATTTTGTGCAACTTGAAGAATGCCATAATTTGTAAGATGATCTATCAACGTCAACTAAACTCCATATTCTTTGATTTTTCTGATTTCCTGTGATTTCTTTCTTAAAATTTGCTCAAGTTACTGCATTGTTGTCATTCAAAACAACTTCGTAGGAGTTGACTTTTCTTCTCTGAGAATTCTTAGAGGTGACATGGCATTATTTGGATTAAAAGGCAACATAAAAATATGTCTGTTAATCTGAGTGTTATGTCAGAAGTGTCTCTTTGTACAAATTGTTAATGTTAGAAAAAACAAGGAGCTGCAAAGGAGGCCCAAAGCATATAAGAAAAGAGTGTGAGTTTGTTGGGTTCTAAATCCTCTACTTGCTGTATCACAACATCAGTGGGGAGCTGAACGGGTTGGGATTGTGCTAATCCAGACGAGGTCCCGTCGGAGTGAAAACGCATGATGTGGATGACTCGCAGGAGACACACTGCGCCGCGGAGTAGTGCCCGCGCGCTATTTACGACTTGCCACACTCCTAATCCCTCATAGACTGATTGACTGGGTGTTTGGAAGGGGGCAAGGATGGGAGGGATGATTCTCTCTTTTGTCTCTGCTGGAAAAGCATTCTTCTTGATATATATCATGGGCAGGGGATGATCATATCTTTGATTGAAGATCCATTTCCTCCATTTTTCTTATCTCTGCCCCCGTGAAATGATTGATTGTTTTTCTCCATGCTTCCAGCCAAGAGTCTCTTGAAGGGAGAGACGACCAGGGGGAGAGAGAGGGAGGGCAATTTGCCTGATGGACTCGTGTCCCGCGACAAATACACGATGGCTCTGTGTGGCGTGGAATAAAATGATAAGGGACTTTTGCTCACAGAGATGATGCTTCTTTGGTATCTGTGCTTTGACATTTTATGTGTGTTTGTGTTCCTGCATGTCATAGTTTAGAGGTTTTCAAAGTTTCAGGAGATGGACACCCATGGAAGTGATCTCCTGCATTTGACATTCCCACTCAAGAAGTCAGTGAGGTGATTGTGTTGCATGAGATAAAAGTCGTGAGGGCCTCAAAACTGCTCACCATGGCAATTTAGTCCGCAACTTTGTATTGAAACTGAGCAAAATGATTCCATAAACCTCTGCAGATGGTGCATGCCTTTGGTTGTGGCAGGGAGATGACATCCCTGGTTGTTGAGTATCATTGGGCTTTTGCCTTCATTTTGGTGTCAAAGACTGCATGGCAAAAAGAGCCCCTGTGGTTTTGTCACTGTATGAAAGCCTTGTTTTGTATTGTCTCTCTCTGTCTCATGTTGTCTCAAACTGTCAGCCATTGTTTCATACACTCTCTCCCAGTGTCAAGGCATCATTTGTCCAGGATGAGCTTGGTTAGAAGACAACACAAGTGGCAATGTAACAAGTGTAAAACATTTTTCCCATGTTTTGATGCATCTCTGCATCTGACCTGTGGTATGTATGTCTTCTCATATGAAGTGTAGGTTTTGGTTCTTATGTGGAGGCTCAGAGCAATGAAATGAACGTGAAAAAACAAGCAAACAAACGTAGAAATACATTTGATTAATGTCATCATCATGCTTCCGTTATACAAAAGTTTAGGCACCAAGATTTGACACCATCTATAAAGGAGATCTGTTACCAATTTATTTTCTTCGAATTTTACCTCTATTTTGTTTCACATTTCAAGACATGCTGTCCCCATTGTCTGTGTCATAAAACTTGTTTTGAAGTCGGCATATTGTCAGGTCATATAGAACCCCTTTTATTTCTTTCATTCTAGACTGCAAAGGGAGGGGAGACAAAACTTGCCCTTTCTTACTAAGAAAGAAAACCCGATTATCACTCTCATCATAATTCATCATTTTAGCCTGCCAAACGGAATGACGTATTTGAAAAGAAAAATTTAGCAGCATGGAGAGATTGTAGAAGCTCTAATGGTTGTGGTAGAAACGAGAGTGACTAGTGTACAATTTGTGTAGTAGCTGGTATCCCACGGGTCAGTTCCAGACATGGCTCCTTTTTAGTCAAGCTTGAAGATGTAGATCTCAGCGTCTGGTCGGAATGTTTATGTGCGGGGTGCTGCGGAACACGATTCCTGGCCAGACGTCAGCGCGGGGTCTGAACGGGCCGCACAGGAAGTGTGGGCTAACAGCATTTCCCTATTGGATTTCCTTACGAGGAGAGAGGGCTGGGCTGCGAGACGGAGTGGGGGTGTGTTCACACATAATACGCAGCGGAGTGTGATTAATCAGTGGACCGTTGGCACCAGCTTGCATCAAATGGTTGACCCGCTTTTCAGGAGGGTTTTAAAGATGGATTGCATTTGAACAGCTTTCCCTCTGTTAGGCCCTATATGTATTCTTCAGATATAATGTATCATCTACAAAGCGATGATGGGGCAATATGATTTGAGTCGGTATTGTGGTAGTGGGTGTGAAGTTATAAGTTGCTGATATTGGAAGATAAATGAAATTAGGGGCGGGTAAGTCTTTGGATGGTGATGGCTGGAAAAGTGTATCACATTAAGAAGTTTTTCTGGTGAGCAAAGTTCTGGTGTTGCTTTTAAATAGCTATTATGCTATCTGCTGAAATGTATGCTGGCAGGTGCTATATCATTACTCATACCATCTGTGTTTTCAGAGTGAGTTAATTTGTCTTTGTTCTTTAATACTAGGATGAACAAGTGGTTGCAGACTACTGTAATAGTATTTTATTTTTGCAGTCAGACTTTTTCCTTTGATGTGCATGCAAGGGAAATCTGATATACTGTATCTACTGGTACTTCAAATATCAATTAATAAAATTTATTTCCTTGTTCATGCCCATGGACATATTTTATCTTATCAAATCTGATATTGGAAGCTGGTGTTACATGTGCGGGCAAATTAATGCAGAATGAGGATTTCTGAAGTATGTGAGGCTCCTATGTCATCAACACTGTTCAGTGTAATTTATTTAAGATTTTCAGAGTATTGGTTTCTCTGCTCAAGGACCACAATAAATTCCACAAATTTATACACGGAGCTGTCGATTTATGTACTACATGATGTGAAATTATGAAAATCATCTGGAATGTCCCTTTAAACTGTAGATCCTATACTGTGAAAAGTAAGTCTCTTGTTAAAGGAGAATGAAACTGAAAATTTATAGTGTACCAAATTCACAAAGTGAAGCCCCACTTTAACAGAGCCTTTCAAACTAGAGTTACTACGGCAAGATCCAGGTAACGTCAGGGTAATCTTTTTTCACTCTATTTAATAATCAAAATGGTCCCTGCAAGATGTTGCTCAGACATTGCCAAGGAACAACTTAACTTTTGTCATATTCTAGCCTACTGTAGTATTACCCTGACATTACCATGATATTACCCTGACAACCCTTCTATTAAAATGCAACTGCGGAAACAGTCCTTTTCTCAACCAGCGGGCACAACAATGCAGACAGGGAATGATTGACATGTCACACGTCGATCACGCGCATGGATTGTACCCACTGATCTCTTTGTAGTTGAGATCAGTGATTGTGTACGTAATCTACAATGTAGAACAATAGGTGGCGCTGACCGGTAGGTGTAGCAGTCGCATCAGTGGAGACATCCTCTTCATAGAAATCTACCAAAATAAGGTTTTCGGTGTGCGTCTGTTAAAACAGTACCCCTCACTCTCTCCTTCGGTTTTATTGTGATTTTAGAGGAATTTGTTCTCTGGACATTGTCCTGACGTCCCAGTAAGGTCTGTTAAAACAGGGCTTTAGATGCAAAGGGAGCAGTGCAGTGTCATGTAATACACAGCTCAAGAACAGTGGCAGAGGTGAACTGAGAAATCTTGAATCTGTGCAACAGTGAAATTGAACAAGTGTGCTTCCAGGCAGAGCTTGATAAGTTTGACTGAAGAAATCCTACAAATTTGTTGGCAAAGTTTGATATTTTAAATGTATTGGATGTCACCTTGCTGATTGCCTCATACGAAAAGAACAATAGCAGTATAAAGTAAATACAAGTAGGTGGGGCAATGATATGTGAAATGCTCATTGTACATGAGTACAGTAGTTCTCCTGGCCAATTCAACAGTCGTTCAATCATGTGAACTACCGGTAACTGGTCACTGCTACCACTGCGTGATACTGCAAAGCAAGACATTTAATCGGCATGAAATTTTCGCAAATTCCCACTGCCATTCAATCCATAGACAAGGACTTGAGTGTGTATTATAATTTCACGAATCTTGGCTCTCACAAAATTCACATGATTAAGATGCACGGGAATATTTCTTGTTTTATGGTATTGAAGGTTACTATCGTGCAGTAAGATGTTGGTTTATATTTTTTATCATTGTCATTCTTTGCATAGTTGTATGCTTTTTCCCATTTTGATTATCTCGATTTGGTTTCATGGAAGCATTTCATAAGATGTTGGAGAGGTCTTTAACCAGCTTTTTCCTTCGCGAGATCAGTTATGGATGAAAATAGTCTAAGCTGGGAAAATTCCATGCATGAAAGAAACCTGCATGCAATTTCCCCATGGGCAGCCATCAGGTGATTTAAAGTTTTTGCAATCAAACAGGAGGTAATTGGAAATGCCGTAATTGCTAATCTCTTACAAATGTACATTCAGGTCGCGTGCATTTCTGTGATTGCTGTGGGTGATTTTACGGCTCGGAGGACCATCTGTTTGAGGGTTGAGCATGCCTTAAACTACGCCAGCCATTGATTTCCCAGGAGTCAATCCTGCACGCACACACGCATGCAAACACACACACACGCACACACAGATGCGAAGCTTGGCAATGTAATTAATGACAGCGCAAGCGGGGTGTGCTACAACAGACCGATGTCGTTCTGTTCATTTACAGATTCAGAATTTATCAGTCTTCACAGGTCTTCCACATTAAGGATGTGACAATGGAGATGAGAGAAAGAGAGAGAGAGAGAGATGGAGGAGACAAACAGACATACAGACAGACAGACCAAATGAAAGACGTCTTGATGCCTGCCGTAAAATCAAATCTGACCGTTTTTTTAATTGTCGACGCAATCTTGTTGGGACATAATTAGTTGCACGTCTCGGAAGAGCTGCGTGTGAACGCGACTTTCCAGCCCAGCTGCTCAAAGTTCTAGCTTTTTTTTTTTTTCTTTTTGATTTCTAGATAGAAAGAGGGAGAGAGAGGAAGAGAAAGAGGAAGAGAAAGAGATGAGAAAGATGCTAAATTGGGTTTATCAGCGATGAGCCATTCAGGAACCAATTCAGGAAAAGGGGAATCTTGTCCACTAAGCCAAGCCTAAATGAGGAGGCTGGGCATACTGTCTGGGGTGAGACTAATTAGGGAGGGGGCAGCGAGTGGAGGCTCCAGGGGTAAGATGAGTGGAAGAGAGAAGACAGAGGGGGTAGAAGAAGTCACATGGAATGCAACAGGAGCATAAAATGTTGCTGCAAATTGTATGCCAACAGTTATCATAGCCTATTGCAGGAGGAAAGATATGTGAATTTATAAGGTGGTGGTGGGGGGGGGGGGGGGCAATGGATGCACAGCTTTCAAGATTGCTTCTTGTTTTTGTTTTGTTTTGTTTTGCTTTGAGATTGACCATATCTTTTCAGCAAGTGTAATAATTCATGGATGACACTTGTATTGTGATTTCATTATGTCCAGCATAATTATTTTCCATGATTGATGAATATATTACAAGGAGGCGTAAAATCGAAGGCAGGTCAGAAAAGGAATATTGGATGGATGAAATATAAATTTTGATGTATTACTGAACCTTGTAGTAAGACATACAACAGACTAGCAGAGAGCTCAGTATATTTGTTTTTTTTTTGTTTTTTTTTTGTTTTTTTGTCTCCTGTACACATTATTTGTATGGTTAATGCATTGGCCAGACAGTGAAGAAGTTCTTTGTTCTCTATATGCCAGTATTTCTTGAATGTTTCAGCATGATTTGAAGCTGTTTTGTCAAATTTTGCTGCACATTATTCTGTCTTGGGAAGCATAAGCTTAATCACTTCATTCTGGTGGAGGAATGCACGGAGTGATATCAAATTGTTACTATGTAAGCTCAGCATTGTCACTCTAATGCATACCGTACAGTGTATAAGCCATACATCTCACAACAATGATATTTCCCAAATTAGGGGACTTGTAATTTTGACAATATCATGGTTGGTTTAATTCTTGCTTGAGAACCACATTGATGGAATGAGAAGTTTATATTTTGTCAGGAGAAAAGTTTGTGATTTCCCTCCTTGGAAATAATAGAGCACGTAAGTGATGATATAATAGTCTCTTGTTTTAGCTTGGGTGAAACCAGGTGTCAGTATTTAAACACTTGAGCCAGGGAAAGCTGTTTAGAAACAGTTTCAATAGCTATGACATCACACTTTGGTGCTCTCTATAGAGTGCATTCGTGTTACAGTAGGTAATATATTTGTGAGTTGTTTATTTCATTATAAAAAATGTGCAAAGTTTATGAAAATAAAACCATGACAAAAATGGCAGCATAAGTACAACATCTGTATACAGTCCATTCCAAGTGTTATACATGTATGTACAGTTCATTCCAAGCATAGATGTAAGAAGTACCGGAAACTTACCAACATTTGACCAAGAAAAAACACTACAATTGTATGTCCCATTGTGTGGCATATAGACTATGATTGCAGACTGTGTATGCCCTAAATGTACAAGTGTACCCTCTTGTATCATTTGTAACCTAGAAACTTCAATCTGCAAGTTGTATATTGAGTAAGGAATGGAGGCCTACTTCCTAGTCTGTGCTCTGCACAGTCAATACAGCTACAATGTATACTGAGACCGCAGTATTTCAGGGAGGGGTAAAAATCTCTCCTTTGGCGAGTCAGTCATGTACACTTTATAGTGTCATGGGTTGAATAGGCACATACATTCTCATGGAAGATGACTTTAGAGCTGTATGAAGCTAATGTAAGAGACAGACACCTTGCACATCCATGGAGGTTCAAGATTGAGGTAAAAAAAAGCATTTAATGTGACGCAGTAAAGGTGCATTTTCATTACATGAATGTCCTGGACTTTGCTAAAAGTTTTCATATGATGTTCTCAAAAAGTATCTTGTGAGAATTAGGTTTCTCCGCTCGGCCGCTATCCTTGATGAGGTCTAATCTGTCCTGGTACCTAGGGAAGAGTGGTTTTGTCCTGGGTCCCCTCTGTCTGTAGGGCCAATTAACCCAGGGGCTTGCGCCCTCGCCTATGGTCTAGACAGGGGGCATGCCTATGTGGCTAGCATTGATGCGTAAGAGGACATGTCGAGCCATTAAGAAATCAATACAGGAAAGCGTGGCAAAATCTGTGCCCTGCCTCTGAAAACTCTTGCTAGCCTGTCTGGGCCAAGTGCCCGGGCGGCGGAAAGCTGGACAAATTGCCCAGAGTAATGTCATATTTCATCTTGTATTATCTTGTGTGAAAGTGGGAGAGACAACTTATATCGAGGGAGTGGGGATGGAGATAAAAAGAGACCGATAAAAAGAAAAAAAAAAATTACTGGGTTCAGACATGACTAAACCAATCAAAGAGGAAATAAAGGATATTATATGCTGCGAAAATAAGGGTATATAATAGATTTAAGGAGGGCAATAAAGAGGTTATCGTGTATGCATTGGACAGTGTATAGACTTAACAGTTATTCTTATCATCTTCACCTACAAAACTGCAATGTATGGTCCTGTGATCAAATTATGTAATGTTATTGTTTGTCAAATTTTTTTCAAAATAAGAATTTAAGAATCAAGTTGATTAGAATTTGTCTGATTTTCACTGAAGATTAAAGGTAGACATGCACTTTCTAGCGGAGCTGATGTTTATTGGAAGAATCGGTATTGGAAGTATCAGACAGGACAGATATTTTACAGTGATGTCATAGCGACCTATTACTACATGTGTATCTTGTGTTTGGTTGTCAGTGTGACTACCGGTATATTGTTTATGATTTGTAGTTTACTCCAAGGAGGTATCATAGAGAGGGAGAAGAAAGAAGAATCTCTCCTTTGTACCCATGCTCCGTGCCGTAGAGAAGTTATGAGCTCAATTGCAGGTATTAATGAATTGCTTTGACAAAGGGCATCACTTCTTTTTACGTACCGGTATGCAAACTTGATAGAGATTTTTTAAGGTGGATCTAAAAGACCTACAAATATACACTGTACACTATTTCTTTCAGTGTGTCTTGTGTGCTGTATTAAAAGATGGATGATAGTATGATATGAATAAGCATGTGGGGAAGAATAGTTTTCCCATCTGCTCTCACTTTGAGTGAAATTAAACTTTTCACAATAGGTGATAAGCACAATCAGGGTATGCAATCATGACTTTCTCACTTTAAAAAATTGTAACTTCTAAAAGAATGCACCAACTGACTTAAAAATTCACATGCAGCATGCCAAGACATCAGTAATCACATGTGGTAAGACAATAGCTAATTTCTTCTCATTTACTGTTAATTATTAAAGATTAATTACCAAAAAGTCCCCCAAAACCCACGTAATGCGTCAAAAAAAGCGTTTTACAACTTACGTAAAATCAAGATTTGAGGTCCATATTTTAAGTCTACCCCTATGTGTTTGGTATCAAATTAATGGATTTTTTCCTGGCATTGCTTGCATGCAATAAAAAACAGTGGTTCTTTCAGCTGGAGAAAGTTATAAGGTCTGAAGTCCCATCCTGGTAGGAGTGTAATGCTGGCTTATTTTTGTGACATTGTGACCTTTTAACCCATGCTGTACAGCTATACATGGAGAAACAGCTTATTTTTTCGCTTTTCCTGAAAGTACTGAAGACACACTACAATATGGTGTGCTGTTTGCCAATAAATGTTCAGCCAGTTTTGAGTTTTGAGCCATTTTCAAATGCTGAGTAAAATAAGTGCAGCCGTTTTTCAGTACTTTCAGTTAGGTATATCCTGATTTGACTACTTTAAAGAATCTTTTCCCCTTATTGAATATCCTTGTTTTTTTAACCATGAATTGTACATATGTAGAAATCTATTGTGTGAAAATTTTAGCAAATTTGAGCAATAGGAACTTATTTTTTTATATTTTTACAAATTGCTGAGCATAAATAAGACCGATACACGCCCATGTAATACTGCATGAAGGTCATATGATAAGTGTTCCGTGTTCATATTTCAATGCTTGTTCAATTTCTAAAGATATCATAAGCAAAAACATAGTATTTTGGCTTAATATGTCATTGTTTGAGTGTCACAGCTTGGATATCAACTCAAGTCATCATAAATCTCACATTCATTCTTCTATCTGTGTTTACAAATATGAGAATTGATCCAAACACTGTGCGCACATTCAAGGTCAAACTGTACAGATAATTTTTTAGATGAAAAATATAATACCTTCCAAAGTACCAGCCCTAATTTCATAAAAATTTGTAATAATGGCCACTATATGTCTGTTACCTATTCCTGAAAGTTTCGCCTCTTCACTCTTTGGCAAAAGTGAAATATGATAAAATATGTAAAAGTGGTTTTATTTGAATTCAAAATAATGCCTACAAAATTGATCATCCATTTCGAGAAGTGAAAATATGAAATTCATTCATATTTTGTGATATGTCATGGCTATGTGCTGGTGGTGAATGAAAGGGATATTTATCAGGAATATCTAACAGCAATATCAGATGAAAAAAGCATTCTCCTTTTTTTTAATGAATTTTTCCAATATATTAGTCATTTCAATGTAATTCGACACCCCTAATTTAAATGCTAATTTATGCGCAGTTTAATGCAAAATTTTGACTCTTTCTTTACATGAAATGAAAATTTGAACACTCAGCTACAACAAACAACAAAAAAAGCATTTTCACCAAGTTTTTTCATTTTTGCCCTGTTACACAATTGCATACCCTGATTGTGCTATTGACCAATAGATCTCTGCTTTCTAAAAGGTTTGCTCTAATCTGAAATGTATATTTAAGAACTCATAAAAGGGGCCACAATCAGCCCCATGGGAAGTCTTTGTGGAGCCCACCAAGGTTAAAAATACTATAGAGACTGCAGAGAATTATGCATTTGATATTAAACTTTTGAACTGAATAGGCAATGCCAAGAGTATGGGGTACACAGGTCTGGTACGAGGCTATCCCCCTAGACTAGACATTCTGGCAAGCTGTAAAGATTTCTGTTTCAATCTCTGTGGCCAGCCGCCTGCCACCGTAATGTATCTAGCAGCGCCACTTGCTAGCCCCATAAAACTCACTTTGCCCTCCATAACTTGCCACCACTCTCTGTGTCACCAACAATTTCACACCCTCACCGTCATGCGTGCCCCGCTGGCTAGCCGGCAGGAGAGATGGCGATCAATTCTCGATTCTCGGTGTCTGTGTGCAAGGCGAGGAGAGGTGAGGCGAGGCGGTCAGGAGTTGAGTCTTCTCTCGGGAGGGATGGGATGTGGTCAATTGTGAAGTGACCGATGCCTGACCCGCGTGGTCCATCAACAATTCTATTACACTGCCTCTCCACCTGGCTCTGTCATTTTTTAATCTGAGGCAAATTTGTCAACCATGTGCCATTAGCGTGCATTAGCCCAATAAATCGGTCTGTGTGATAGGAAATATGTACATCCAGAATTTATCAAATGGGTAAAGAAATTGCAGCCAATAGGTCTACCGTATAAAGCAACGTGATGTATTATCTATCGCAGAAACCAGACTAGTCAAGATCCGCAAATTAAAATGCACATAGTTCTTGTCTACACTATGCGTTGAATGCCAGTGACAATGCACAAAAATGTCATTCCCCTAAAGGCCGTTGGCTTCAATTCACACAAATTTCATGCCACAAAAATATCTGTCTCTATAGTAACTTCCCATAGATGAAACTAGGACTGTAAGAACTCTTTTGGCTGTAGATCATGTAAATATTTCACCTCAATACATTTTGATAAACAGGTCATACATTTGTCAAATCCATGGATTGTTATTTCATTTCTTCCTTGTTGTTGTTTTTTTTTTCCCAGATCATTTTATGAGTGGTTTGTTGTCAAAGTGCTCAATTATTGTAGGTGAAAGTGAATGGAATGATGTAGTACTACTCAAATTATGATAAGAATTATGTCACAAGTAATGATAAGATGCCTGCAGGTGTCAAAGAATCAAATCCAAGTTCTCTTTCTCCTCTTACACAATATCAACACGCACTCCTAACAAACAAATCAATATATAAATAAACGTAAATGTTTCTACAAATGATATTTTCATATTTAATCCAATGTTCTGATAGGTGTGACAGGGAGGAGGATCATTTGCAAAGAGAGCTGATATATTCAAAGTAGACAAGAGATGAGTGTTTCCGGATATGTGTTTCTCTTATCCTTTGTTTTCACTGCTTCAGATTTCTCAGCCTGAACGACAGCATCACGCTGAGCGTGTGGAACCACCGGAAGATCCACAAGAAGCAGGGTGCCGGCTTTCTGGGCTGCGTCAAAATACTGGCGCACGCCATCCAGCGACTCAAAGACACAGGATGTAAGTTAATCCCTCATCTGCCTTGCTTGCTCCATCCGGGGGCAGGAACCACTGGCATGGCATACGTGGCGTCATCCGCTGCGGCTCACCCAGCCCGCTGGGGGGAATCAATCGGGAGTGGGTTAGAGCTTGGGGTAAAAGGGGGGGGGGGGGCTCTGAAAGGGCTTGAAGATCGAGGAAGGGGAGGGGATGTTTTGGGAGGGGCGCAAAGTTCCGACCATTGTCGAGAAATTATGGCTACCTTCCCTTGTCTTTTAGATTAAAGCTGAAGTCATCTAGACTAGGGAGAGATGGGTTAACTATGAAATAATTTGCAGCCTTTCTAGCCATGTGATGCAGAATTAGAAGAGCATTATCACTATTATTAACTCTATTCTCGCAAGAGTGCCGAAATACAGCCAGAGCAGGTCAATTTCTTTCCATCTGCTCATTGGTGAAGCCCTTGTGCATGCCATCCATAGAGAAAAGTTTATCTCAAAGAGATGCTAGCGTGATGCCTGAAGCGTGCCAAGAAAAAGTCTGACCAGATAAACCTAGTGGGCTGGCACTTATTCTGCAACCAGTTTGTCATGAGAGGGATGCATACGTCACTTAGTTTCTATATTTGATGTGAAGGGTCTCCATGCTTCCTGTCTGCCTATATACTGTGTCATGATTGTTGTAGGCTGTGAAAGAGGAGGGGGTCATTAATTCTGCATTGGTGTCAAACAACATCGTGTAGGAAAAGCCTGTACAAAGGACTGGAGCAGAGTCACCTGCTGTGTAAAACAGCATACTGAGCATAGACTTGCGCTGGCTTCTGTCTCTTCAAGAAAATGTGCCTTCTTAGTAATTCAGAAAGAATATATAATCTGTTCAATGTACTAGAAAAAAAAAATCTGTTTAAAATCCCATTTATTATTCATCTGATTGCATGGTGCACTATAGCAATGGCAAACAAAAGTTGTTGGAAATGAAGTTTGAATGAAACCTATATGAAGGCGCATATGAAGGCGCAACTGAAATGGTTTTTAAAAAAAAAGAAAACCAACTTTTAACTTATTGGCTCTTTCAAAATTGGGAAGGACAAAAATTATTAGCTTTTGGATATGTGATCATCAGAATACTTGATAACAAAGATGATGCATATAATGCTGCTGTATAGGTTAATTTGAGTCACCGGCCTTGTGGTCATACACAGTGAGTGTTATTGATATGTAATCTTTCTTATTCACAGACCAGAGACTTGATCTATGCAAACACAAACCAGAGGATGGTGACAACATTCGTGGCCAGATTGTCATCAGCCTGACGTCGCGGGACCGGGTGGGCTCCTCCGCCAGTGGGGCGGTGGTCGACTCGCGCAACATCAACCCTCTTCCCATGCTCCCGTCAGATCCCAACGAGTTACCGGACGGGTAAGAACCTTCACACTTTTTGGAGGGTGTCATGTCCTTGTTTGATTTCCTGGGCCAATGAAGCTGTTCAATTTCAAACACCTGGGCCTGTACAGTATGTCCCCCCAAAAAATGACAATCAGATTTTCGCATTGATAACACCCAATATGATTAAACTGTCTAAATGCTACTTCAAGGTCTTAAAATATGACATCTTAGCTCTATTTTGCAGAAAACCCCATTCAATTTGGTAAAGCGGTCACAGAGAAATGTGGATTGTTGTAAAGCATGTCATGAGTCTGATTCTTCCAAGTTCAGCGCTTCGATGCTCTGTGTGTGAATACAATAGACAAAACTTGGAGGGAAGAGATTCCTGACATCCTCTACAAAATTCCTCATTTCTCTTTGACCACTGAAGCAAATCAAATGGGGTTTTCTGTGAGATGTGGGCAATGAGTTATAGTTTCATACCCTGAATTTGTATTTAGATTGATTCTTTATTTCTAAAGATATCATTGCGGAGCTCACGTTGTAATTTTTTTGGGGACATACAGTAGTACAGTCATTGTAGACTAGCATATATGCATCACTTGTAACAATGGCTGATGAGGGAGTCGTGGCTGAAGTGTCCCTAAATGAGTCAGGTATCTACCAGTACTCTCTCTTTTGGTGCTCAGATATGTGCATGGCTATATGGTGAGTAGAAGACTCTTGAAGTATTAGCTGACACTGGCTCTTGAGAGCAGGTAGGGCATATTCTAGACCAGTTGCACATCACAGAGAGTGATATGCAGTTACATGGTGGTTAAAGGGTTAAATTGTGAAAGAATGCCCAAAACCTCTGCCTCGATTCCCGAAATCTCTGCCGCTTTCCTCATCGACATAAGAGGGAGCATGGACGTGGATTGAGCCATCACTTTGTGTGCCGGCATTGACAGACTTGTGATCCAAAACATTTGATTTTGATTTTTATTTAAATATTGAATAATGATTAGTTTTATGTGACCACTGAGGAAGCACTTGAATGGTTGTAAGCAAGTAACCACAGCCCTGATGGCTGCAAGTCCCCTCAGAAGACCCAGGCAGTGGAGGATAGAGCTTGCCTAGGGGCACAACCACCGGCAGGCTGGGGACTTGAACCAGGAACCTTATGATTAAAAGTCAGTGTTCTAACCACTTAGCCACAACAGCACATTGCTGCATGAATAGCCTCAAAATGATCATCATGATGATTAAAAACATTTATGAAGTATCTACCACTACATTTGGTAGTGCTATATGGAGTAGAATAACCCAAGCAGACCTGATATTAGTGACCAAGACCACAAGACCCAGTTTTTGTCCCATTTCATAGCAAGTGGCTGTTGGCTTTTGGGTTTGTGTGACACAGTGCATTGTTAGCCATCAAATCATAATACATGAACATTTTACGTTCGGCGCTCTATGTGATTTGTGTTTTCATGGCATATATTACATAGAAAAGCAACTCCCATTCTTTCGGAGTAATTTTCCCCCTTCTAACATGTTACACTGCAACTTAGCCCCAGACCTTTGCCACTTTATGAGAAACTCTGTGAGAAAGTGTGTTTGTAAATTTATTGACATAACATCCAAGTGACATTGGACTTTCCTGGAAATTTTTACAAGCCAGTCCAGACGGTTGTTATCATCATTTCAGATTGCGTTTACCTAGGACAATCTGTTTCATGATGTCTTGCTCTCTTCATTAGGAGGAAAAACGCCATTGAATCGTGAGAATTCTCAGGATAATTAACAATCATGTGAGCAGATGATGTGTTTACACTTTGAAATGCATGGGAGATAATCTTAGCACACTACCTCTCTCCCAACCATCAATCCCCTCACCCTACCATCATAAATCACATGGGTAATATCTTGCACAAGTCATTAAAACAGAGAAGACGCTTTGCAGTGTAGCCCGTACTAAACACTCCTCGTTCACTTTAAAATGAACAGCGGGAATTTACTGTCTGATTACAGGAACACACCTTTCCCTCGCATTCAATGATGGAGTCTTCAGGTAAACGTGTTTGACAGGCGGAGACGCCGTATCCGTCAAATAGGACTGTTGATCAAGGGTACATATGGAGAGAGTTTGCTCATGTATGTACAGAGATGACGAGGAATGTTTAATTTACGTGTCGGACTGTGCACTTGGGTGCACATGGCCTTGGATTCTACTGAGAATGCATGATATTGGGAACCAAATGGTCATCAAGTGGATAAGTCATTAGCTTTTGCCAAGCTCAATGTAAAAGCCATGCATTGCAGAAGTATCCAAATACGAGCTGTGCTGTCAAGATGTTTGACATAGATCTTTGTATACACCTCCATGGAGTTATTTTCTATTTCAAATATTTCTTTTTTTTTCCTCTCTCTTATGAAATTCATTGCGAGGCTTAACGTTCAAAGTCAATCTTTGCATGTGTAGATGTAGGCTTTTGAATGTTGTGACATTAAAAGTAAATGCAAGACCAGCACATCTATAGTAGAAATCAGGAGTTTTTTTCATGTCTGTTTTATGATAATCTGAAATGAATTCTCTCTGTCATAGAAAGGAAAGATGAATACTTTTTGTTTCTGTTCAAATTGATCATGCAAAGCTTAAATCAAGTAAAACAACAATGCGAGTGACAAGTGAACCGAAATCAACAGTAAAAAAATGACAGAGCTAAGAATAAATATTTGACAATTCTGACAGCAACAAATTGCTATGTACTCAGAACTACAAGAAATATTTGTACTGTAATGTTTCTGACTTCTAAGATATTGTTTTCCAAAGTGTTGCAAGTCTTTGATGTGACATGACTGCGGCTTTCTTTATCAACACTTCATGACTAAAGCCCTGTGTCTTATGGCCTGTGATAGTTCAATGTTCCATCAGAAATTTGCTTTGAGGTTTAGCAAAATAAGAAGAGCCTGGACTTGCAGGGTGTATGTGATCAGCCAAGTTCATACATTTTCTTTTTTTTTTAGCCCAACTGGAAAAAAAAAAAACATTTGGAAAATTGCCTAACTGAGAGTGTTATTGACGTGATGATAAATTGATTACAAGCTTTGAACCAATATAGAAGAAAAACACCGGTGTTAATAAGTTTCTTCACCTGTTGCCAGGGTAATTTTGTATCGTAGCTTGTACAAGCGGTTAGATCATCGCTCCCCTTCAATGAAGCATGACACTGATACGACGAGGCGCGACCTGATTGACCTTCAGAGTGTCAGTCATTCATATATAGCTGCAGAAAATTTGTCGGGTGATGAGCAAACACCTCCACGAGTTGTTGCTGCCATTGATTGGATTAGATTTCTTAGACGTGAGGGTGTGAGGTTCTACCAAGGTATAAATCCATCTGTAGAGAAGTTGTGGATATTTCAGACCTTTTTGGGGTCACTAGTGATTGTTGGAAGTAACCCAGGGATGTTGGCCTCAAAACTGGGCACAATGATAGCTTGTTTTGGCCAAGAACAATTGCCTTACTGTCATATTTTCCAAATGATTTGGTATTAAGACTTAATGGCTTTCTTTGGTTCTCAAAGGTGTTATCAAATGTTGATGGCTTTAGATTTAATAGAGTGAAATGCATTCACAAAGATAGGCTTATACACGTAGATATTAAACACATTTTTTGATGTGATTAAAAAAAGTATGCACATGCCTTTCATTGAACTGTAGCATTGCAATAGCATGTGTGGTGAGGTTTACTTTCTGGCATAGCATGCAAGAGAGCATGTTAATTATTACTCATCTTTGCATCCTGCCTTAAACCAGAGAAATGTGTGTGGTTTCTGCCTCTTCGCTATCAGAGGCGACGTTACCTGATAGATTAGTCTGGGATATCATGACGCTAATTAATGTTACTATGATTATTTGCATGTTATTTTGAGTAGCAAGTATATTAAAGAGGTAATGCGTTATGAATCTTTCGCAAAAGTGTATCACTTTGGATTGGTGTTATTACAGGCTGGTATTGACACCCAACATCAAAATAATGCAGATGATACTGAAGAGTAAACATGCTTCTTTATATCTGCTCTGTATAACTGACAGTTTCGTAACAATTTATGATGTTTTCCAAGCGCACGATGTAGATGATTACCTGAGTTATACAATTTTTAGTACAGCATTCATACTCCGCAAGACACAATCTGTGGGTTACGTTTCGTTCCTCACTGCCTATCGTGGCTCTCTGGAAAAATCATCTACCAGTAATTGCCCTTCTCCAAACAGGTGCCGATTTATACTCCTGGGTAGAGGGGGCTAATTGTCTTGATGAAGGACAAATATGACAGTCCTTGATTGGATTCCAAACCCACAACCTCCCTGGTTGTGGTTTGACTGTCGAAACCATTACACCACGCCGCCTCCTCAAGTTCAAGTGTGAGATATTTAATTTATTCACGCTGCACTTGATCAACAACATAAGTGATGATGTACATCAGAGTCATGCATTACGTGTAGATGGTACAACTGGTTTGGTCGCTTTAAGAAAACTCATGTACAGCTTGAAACTTCCAAATACATGTTTGTTTGTTTTTTTTTCCAAAAGTACTTGTATGTTAGAACAATAAAATTTTTCAGTGGCACAAATTCTTGGCTTTAGCGTGAAGCAGATGGAAAAGTGCTATATACATTCTTATACCTGATGCCCCTGTTCCGCTGACCTTCAGAAACTCACCTGATTCCCAAAATACAAAAATTTCAGCTTTCCTGTAGGTTCTGATGAAATATTAGCTGATGAGCTCTTGAGACTTGTACTGAGACTCACCAAGGGTGATATCATTTCCAAAAAGGTTGTAGGACCTGGACCCAAGTCACCCTGTCTGATGACTGTTACTCATTGGACACTCAACAGACCGTAATAGGACGTCAGCTGGACACGCCAGATAGCCGCATAACACAAATCTGATACATCAGACTGACTCAGCGCTTGTCTGACACTGACTTGACTTGCGACTGGTAATGGCGTCCGATGGCGAACTAAGCTCTGAGCATATAGTTACTTCATCAGAGAATCTTGCCTCGTCGGATCATACCCGACGCATCTGGCACTGACCTTATAGTCGACCAACACAAATCATATTCATTGGACTGTGATATGATACACTCCTGAGAGTGACCTGAACACACACACAAAAAGACTTCGCTTTCAACGAGTAACCAATGGGCAAAAAGCTCTGTGAAAGAGGGGTATGACAAGCCTTCAACTACCTTTATTACTTGTTTCAGCCTGACTTGATTCACAAAGATCATACGTTTGTATTTCATAGAGAGGCTCACAGTGGGTATACAGTGTAGTGGGTGGTTGGAGAAAGTGTGTCTAGATTTGATACCAAATATATTTTCTTCTACCTTGCATATTAAAGAACAGTTACATCTAGATTGTACACTTGTCCAGATTGAAATCACTGAATGTCTAGGGCAACTTCGGCATTGTGTCATTTTTGTGAAATGTTTTTTAATAGCAAGACTTGTGCGTCTGAATCTGATGAATGCTCTGAACGATGTGCAACCTTTAATGCTGACTTCCTAGATTGCGGTGACAAAATAGGTCCATTAGTAATGCTCTGAATTTGCTCAGCCAATGTGTCAAGGTCAATTAGAGTCTAAATTGTTATTCACTTTTACTGGGGGTGCTTGTAAGTCAGACAGTGTCTCAAGGGTTGAATGTACTTTTTCTCTTTTTTTTCCCCCTGAAGGGTATTCCCCATAATCCAGGCTACAGTGGGAAAGGACCTACAGAAGTTTAAGACAGTGCGAAATCAGCAAATATAAGATAGATTTAAGTTGGTTATCAAAGACCCCGTTTACAGTGCGGTGCTGGGCCAAGCCGTGGCTGAGCTGCGACCGAGCCCAGCCTCAATTGCGGGGCCAAGCCCTGCAATTTTGTCCGTTTACACTGCTGGGCTCGGCCGCGCTATTAATTCAAACCTTTCAATATTTTGTCGTAGTGGCGCTCTGTTTGTAAACAAACGCAATTTGGTATAGCCTGGTTTTCAAGACCCTTTGCTAACTGGATTCCGTGGCGACGAAGTCGCCGTTTGGGCAAAGGCCTTTGCCGAAGGAAAAATCCTTTGCAGGACAAAACCACCTTAAACTATACTAGTTTCCGACGTTGAGGGGGTTAATATCGTGAATAGCGAAATAGTACGGGCAGAGGGTCTGGAAGCCAAACTAAAATTGGCCGCACATTTGGCCCAGTTTGCGTTTACACCCAGAAGAGGCCGGGCTCGGCCGAGACCACCTCCAGAGCGTGGCCAAATGCGCGGCCAATTTTGGCCTCACATTTGGCCTTTTGCGCGTTTACACTGAAATGAAGGAGGGCTCGGCCGCGGCTGATCCGCGGCCGAGCCTCGCACTGTAAACGGGGTCTAATATCAATGTTAAGGGATTTTTCATTTTTGTGCCTGTTACATGATAAAAACACTCTTTCCTCGTCATTTCTAAGAAATATTCTAGTTTTGCCCAATGGGTGTGATGATCTAGCACCCTAACTTAGTACAATTTGTCTCCTTGTCTGTTTCCCTATTCGTATTCCATCCGTATTTGAAGTTTATGTGTTGATGGTAACAATAAGTAATGTGTAATGCTCTATGTCCACTTTACCAAGGTGCTAAAGTTACAGTGCCCTATACAACATGGTCTTATTACAAATGCAGAATAGGAGATTAAGATCAAACATCGTAAAGATTTTTGTATCTTAATTGTTACCCCCTCCTAAAGTTTATCTCCTGTATTCATCTATCTAGTTGTATCTTTAAGCTCTATGTCTTTGATTTCTCTCTGGTTTATGAACTGTAGTTTGGTAAAAATTTATTTCAAATCGTAGTTGGAAATGTTGTGAGAGTATTTTTGTTTTGTTTTGTTTTATTTCATAAGCTCACTATCGTATTGGTTTTTGGTCGAGGCTAGAATAGGACCTTTTCTGTGCTATCATAACTAAGGAGTTCATTCACTACTTAATTTGACTTCACTACAATTATTGTGTGGCACTATTAATCTCTAATTAGGGCATTATCATTTTCATTGCGAAGTTCCACTGTTTTTTAAATTTACGATGTTAGCTTGACATGAGTATATTTGTCTCTATCCATGCAGCACGGAAGCACGTGATAAAGTGTTCACAATGAGATTTGTGTTCTAGCTTTTCTGGCTCCACTCATGTAAAGATATTATAAACCTGTTAATTATCATTAATTCTCATCTACAACCTTGTAGCGATCCATGCTAGTTATATGGCAGTATTGTACTTTTACCTTTATTTTGTTTTGTCTGTGTGGGATTCCACAAGGAGCCACACATTCAGGTCTTGAGCTTGACTAACCACTTGGTTTTTAGTGACTGCGATGTAGACTGAAAATTGTCTTTAAATATTCAAACCCAGGAAGGTATTATGTCTTTGTGAAAGTAATTTGCTTGAATTGTGGGATGGTCGATTGCAAAGTTTGTGCAGCTTTTATTGTTTTCATAGTGTCATGATATTTCCTGCTGTTTACATCTGTTGTTATATTGCTTTCATAGTGTCATTAGCTTCCTTCATAACTTTTAATCCATCGTTTGCTTGTTGTTGCCAAATAAGTGAAGGATCTCCAGCTTTGTGGAGACAGAGAGCCTGGCAGAATCCACAAATGATTCATTTGCTGGGATTTTAGTTTCAGTCATATTTGCGAAGAGTTTCCTGTCTCTGTGTGTAGTAGGAAGTGTCTCTTGCTTCAAGTTTATGTGCTCTGTCTTAGTATAAAAGCTTTGTGCTTCAATACGTATGTAATTTTTTTGTTTTTTTTTAAAGGTCATTATTAGATCATTAGTAGGAAGATGAACACAATATAATGAATCCAACCAGCAACTCCTCAAATTCAGTGTTTTCTCTGTAAGAGCTTTTTCAGAGGGGAGTTCCTTATTGTTTAAGTCACCAACTAATAGTAAGTGCCTTCTCCACATTTATAAAGAAAAGGAAAATGCCTTTTTTGTTTCATTATAAAGCGGCAGTATATGGTAATCAGGATCTTGATGTGGCTCCACCGCAAAGCAGTAAATAATTTTAATAGCATCAGTCACCTTTGTTCCCCTGCCTTCTGTACCACCAAAGACAGTACTTCCCATACTCCCCATGTGGTAACATATTCACAGGAGTAGTAAATAATGTATCTTAGTTACCATGCACCCATGTTCATCTTAAGTGATTAAGTCAGTGGCCTAGAAGTCAGCTTGTCTAGACAGCTCCTTATCCCGTCCGGCCGGAACTCTTTCTCAGAATTCAATCAAAAGTCTCACCCTGCCGAATGATGTAATATTTCCCCTTCCAACGTACAAGCTCGTCTCCAACCCCACTCCTCGGGTCCCAGCCTGCCATATGCTTCAGTCATTGTGTTTTGAGATGTTGTCAAGCACAATGCTGACGAGGAGCTATGAGAGAAAGTACAGCGTGACCTCGGTTATCCAGCAATCGCATATTTGTATCTCTGTTACCCGAACATGGGCTGACACACATCATTCTCTGTGCATTTTCATGCTTCTTTAGTGAAAAATTTTACTATTAAAGACTGAATACAACACCTCAATTCTCTTGCAAATACTAGGCATTTAGAAAGTCGGGACATAAATGCTGAGTGCTGCGATATTTATCTCATCCAAAATGCTCTTGCATAGAGGATGAGATGCTCCTCAGCTGATGAGTTGCAGTTCTAATCTTTCCCATGATGGAAACATGTTTACATACCCACTATCAAAACACATTTGCAAAGGCCTTTGTTGTTGTTATTTTTTTAACATAGCTTCAATTGAGTAGTATGAATATTTGCAAGCTGCACAGAAAGAAAGAAAAACGTCTGGTACCTCTTTGGTTGTTCAGACCCAAATTTACAGTTCATAGAAAGGTATACCTTGCATATATATATATTGAAATTACATGAAAGCTTCAGATGTTTACTTTCAGAACAAGCTTCTGACATCTCATTACTGTTTTACTCATTGCTCATCGTGTATGTCTTTATTTGTTTTGTTTTTTCTAACAAAATCAAAATATTCATAGTTTTAATACATATCTACATGAACAATGTGTATCCTCAACATATTCAGTATGGTGTCTGAGTGGTCATGTACCATTCAGATCAAATTTTGACTCCATCAAAAGAGAAGATGAAAAAGAAAATGAAGAAAAAAGCCTAACATTTTTTTTTCCTGGTGAGACAATTACCTGGACTTTGATGCATATCAGTTAAGAGAGATAAGGTTTGACACACAGTATGCAAAAGTAACACATATATCTGTCATTGGAGATGTGTAGATGATGTAATAGCTGTCTAGACTGCTGGATAATGAGTGGGTGGTTGCCTGTCTGTACGGTTACAGTGCCTCCTGGAACCAAATTAAATCTTAATCTAACAGTCATACATGAGATTTAATGTCTTGATTATTGAAACTAACTATGCTAGCACTAACTGCTAGCTATGACACTGCCAAGGGATCATTAACTTTTCCATTACTTAACCATCTAGAGAATATTGTGGTGAAGAGCATTTATGTTAACTGGAAGTTAGTAAACTTTTACAGTGGTTCACACCCGAACTTTCTCCGTCATCCAGGTTGGCCAATTAGAACTTTAATTTAGATGGGCTGTGAGCAAATCTCCCCCGGAGTCTAAATATTAGTCACAGTTATGAGGAGAGTTGACGCTGCTTTCAAACTGATGAAAGATCTGCCAAAAGTGGATCTCTCTGACCTACTTTGTCCAGTGAAATGAGTGCCAAGTCCCAAGAGGCCATAGGATGTATGATGATATCATCAGCTGAGAACCAGAAGGGCGCTAGATTGCGTTCTAAGGTTTGAGTATCGAAACATTCAATTTTCACGAAGTAAAAAGTTTCTTTAATCAAAAGTGGGTAGATTTATAAGCATTGTTCCAAATGTAAGGTGAAATACCATCTTTGTGGATATAATGTTTAACATTTTCCTGAAAAGGAATATTTTTAAAATTAATATCATAATGTAGAGGACATCAAGGTTTGTAATATGATACCAATATCCTCCACCCCCCCCCCCCAAAAAAAAAAGAAAGAAAAAAAGATATATATACAGTCTATTGTATATTGCAATAAAGCCCTTCTGGTTCTTAGCCCTCGATTATATAGGACTGTATAGAGAGATGTTTACAGGAGTAGCATGGATCAATACTGCAGATACCAGTATGCATCAAAAGTTCATACCAACTACTCTGAAGTACACAACAGTGGCTTGGTGGCACATTTTTCCTTCAAACTACATAAGAAGTTCTTCATGTAAGATCACTGCCCATTTTAGGGAAAGCTGTGTAGACTTCCCAATTTATCAAGCAATAATGACCATCTAAGTTTTGTATACAGGAGTACCATGGTAGACGTTGACTGGCATGGTAGGGAATATACATTGTACATCATGGTCCATGCAAAGGGTTTGATCTTCACATTAGGGAGGAAAGAAGTGGTTAAACAAAGTCAAGGGAATAACTTCTGCAAATATATCATGTTAAACCATGCGGGTTTCGGCTGAAACTTATTTCAGACAATAGAAGTCATCTGTTTTATAGGTCAGTCAGAGCACTTTGAGAATAACGCATGTCAACCAGAATTTGAATCAGTGGTAGCCTTTTCAGAGGACCACAAACAAGCCCACCACTATGCACAAAGCATGTCAATGAGAGTTTTTGCACCTCATTTGCACAGTGCCCACCCAACCTTATATCGCCTAGTTTTATTACATGCTACTCTCCCGAGTCATATTTCCATGCAGTATACAAATGATCGAATATTTGGGTTGCAGCATTGCATAGAATAAGAAAATATGTTATTGATCATATTAGAAGCATCATTCTAATGTTTGCTTTTTCTTAACATCAAAGGGATTGTATTGTATAGATGGAGATGAGAATTGGGCTTTTAACTTTTTTGTGAGATACCAAGAAACCACTTATGAAATAGTACAGAGCATACCATTTTTAGAGGAATTCAAAGTTTATTATGATGGAAGAACAGCTCAGAATATTCTGCCCTTGTTGAAACATTAATGAGTGGTCTGCTTCTTGGCATTCATCCTTATCCAAGTACTGACTGTGTTCACCTGAACTACTCAATATGATCTTATGAAATGATACCCTAGAAAGACTACAACACACATTCTCCATTGCAGTAGGCACCCCATGCTCAGCATGAACTTAAAGAAAAACTAGCTCCAGTGCTAGATGGCCAACAATATTTATCAGTTCATGATATGGCCAATAATACACTTGCTCACCAAAAATGTTTGATGATAAGCAATGGCAGGTCCGAATTCTGGACCCTGCTAGTAGCCCCTCTGAGGACTAAAACCAGTCACTATTTTCAGTAATGAGTCAAAAGAAGGTCGAGATGTTGTGGAAGTCACAGTATGCATCAACCTGCATACAATAGTGACAGCTACAGTAATGTTCAGATGTTGTCTGCTCTGCTAGGTCAACAACAGCTGTAGCCTCTAATTGAGGCCACACTAAATTGAATTGGTGCCTTAGCCTCTGGCTAGAAAACGCTGGAAGAAAACCTTCATGTCATGTATGTGTGAGTATGTGTGTGTGTGTGTGTGTGTGTATGTGTGTGTGTGTGTGTGTGTGTGCTCGTCAGACGAAATTCGGGGAAGTGTCGTAGCGTAGTGAGAAAACTCCAGATGGTACTGAGACACAGTTCTGTGTATACGTCGTACTATCAAGGGATGTATTAAAGACCACTGAATGAGTAGAATCACTGAGACATGACACACCACACTGACATTGTATAGTGCAGCAAGAAGTCATTGCTCATTTTTAATGTTAGTTTTTTTTTTTTTTATTCTACTTGGCCTTTGCTATGTACACTGCATTATTTATGCAATACAAATTATTTCTTTGTAAATCAATTCACTTTTACTGTAACTTTACCACAATAGTTCAGAACCTTTTCACTCTTCATTCATCCTGCCTTTATCAATACCATCTGGGATGATTTATCAGCTCTCTTTTTGTTGATTTGCCTCTGCCTTGCCTATCGTGGCAACAGCATCTCTCCAGAACCACAATCTTAAACTTAAGAGAGAGTTCTAGATGTCTTCCAAATATGAGTTAACACCCTCTTGCATTCAGTTTATTAACATTTTTGCAGTGGGCATAAGAAGAAGAAGAAGAAGAAAAAAAGGATATAGAATGAAATACACTTATATACTGTAAGGTGCTTATAGCACATGGCCCCCAAGTTCTCTGTCAAACCCTAACCAGAATATTCCGGTTCCTGCGTTGTAGATGCACAAGTCGCCTTCCTCCTGTGTTGGCATCTACACATGTTATGACATATTAGCAGCAGTAATCCTGCAGCCGAAGTAGCAGACACCTACGGACAGTGGCATTAACCGCCGGTGGGACGTGAGGCGCCCACGGTTCAAGTGTGGGGAGATTACGGCGAGCCCGCGCCACCACCGTGTGGGCTGCAAAACTGACTGTGGGTAGCCCTGTGCCGTGTAGCTGGCTTAGCTAGCTAGCTAGCTAGAGATCAAGCTGAAAGGGTGTTCACCCTGGCCTGTGTGAAGTAGGGATAATCAGACAGCGGCTGGTGCCAAATGGAGCCGGCCTTCCCTGAAGTGGTTGCACCGAGATGACGGCACGGTGACCACCACCGTCTGGTGATGTCACTGCCGACCGTCTCATGGTGCCACTCGGCTCCCTCGCCCTCTTCATTTGTAACGTCATTCTTTCCATTTGCTAGCTTGACAGGAAACACTTGTTTTAGCGATCAAATCAAGGTACAATTTGCCTGACATTCTAGGCAAATTGCTGCAAACTACTGAAGTTATTGATTGGTTTCTCTCTTTGTCGACACACAATATGCAAAACTTACATGGCTTAGGCAGTCGTCAGATGTTACCGCATTTTACACCAAAAATTGTCCCCCTTGGCTGTATATATTATTTGTTTTCATGGTTAAATTTGCTGTCATGCTTGGAAAGAAAGTGAGGATGGATAGCCACAGTGCAGTGGTAATGGAATTTTGTTTGGAAGGGTAAAAATAATGAAAAAAAAAAAATGAAGGATAATCAATTTTTGCTTGTGCATGATAGTGGTGATAGATTCAAAGTTAGAGGTCACTGTACTTTAGTTAAACATTGAAGTTTTCTAGCCATGTATTCATTTCTGAATGTCCAATAGTAATATCATTTGGTTAAAGGGATAGATACAAGTATGAATCAAACATTCAGTTTCACAGAGGTGAAAGATGGATTAAAACCAACCACCACATGATCACAAGATCACAATATCACAACCCTAACCCTATTAGTCGTTGGTGAAAATAAGACAGGAGCAAATGCCGTGTCTCCATCATCTCCAGGATGGGAAATCCTATTTTTCCTCTGAAAGAAACGATGATACATTTACTTCTTTCTCATTCTATTCATATAATTGATGATGAATAGAACCTCTGACAAAATTATCACGCATGTTCTTAAATGCCAAATATTATACCCACAAAATAGATGGCATATGCAGTACGCTGTTACCTTTGTGTAAAGAATCCTTGAAATGATTACTTTGGAGTGTCTGTGAATGACAGAGAAAAAAAGTGAAAGTGAATATTGCTTTTTTTTTTAATGGTAATATGCCTCTAATGTGGGTATTGCCTAAGAAGGACCATCAGTCATTTCACTGTGAAGACACATGGAACATATTTTTCTGTGTGTATGTTTCACTCTAAAGCATGTGTCATACTGTATTTATGTACATCAAGTGGAACCGTGAGAAAATTTCACATACATGTAGTTCCTTCAGGGAAGCTGCAGTTGTATTCATTGTAATCAACTTTATGTTTTCTTTCTGTTTTAAACCTGGAAGATATTTATCAGACACATTGAAAGGAGGAAGTGAATCTTGTGTTAAAAGTTTAATGTGATGAGCCAATTATGAAAGCGGCATTGTGATTTTAGAATACTGCCACATGGTATAATATACACCCCCTCCATATCCCCTACCTAGAAAAGGGAAGAGCAGGCTACAGAAATCAACTGATAGTCTCAAAGAACATTGAATTTTTTTATTTTTCACAACACTATTGTCTTCAAACATGCCTCTCCATCTTCACAATTTGTGAAGCATGATTTATTGCTTTTGTTTTCTGTGGTAGTACAGCCATCTTTATTGTTGACAGCAACACCGTGGGAAAATGTTACCATTCTAGGCACAAGATGGCATTTCCTGTAAACTGTTCATGCATGAACAAAGAGGTCATTGAATTTAAAGGGGAGGTTAATCCTGATATTCACTGAGTTTGATTTGACTTGCACAACATCAAACTTTAGAAGGCAGAAAGTTTGAGTGAATGACATGTTAATTCTATATCTATATGGAGGTACATGTCTTCCTCGTGAATAGCCGTAGATAAAGACTGTGTTTCAGAACACTTCCTTTTTAACAACTTTGATGAGTATGTTGGTTTTGTTCTGAAGTCTGAGCAGCTGAACATCATCTGATGATTTTACAAATGATTCTAGCCATAGAGATAAGAGGAGTGATGGAAATTGAACAAAGAGTCTGGCAAGACGTGTTCATCAATGTCATCAGTGTCCATTCAGACAAGATGTGATTGTGAGGGCTCTTCTATGTTAAAAAAACAAACAAACAAACAAATAAATTATGAATGCTTCTATTCTTATGACTGCTTCTATTCTTATGATATAAATGCTACTTTTGAGCTTTTGTGTCTTTATGTGCAACATAGATTCAGGGCCTTGTGACTGAAGGGTTTCAAAACTAACATAAAAATCAGTTTGAAGTACTTCATTGTCTATGTAAGTTAGCTATACTTTCTATTGAAGTCGTGTTCTATCCTATGTGGACTTATGCATATACTGCGGTTTCTTATGCCTGATCATTTCAGTGCTCCTGTGTATCGCTTAAAATGTTCCCCTTCTTTTGCCTGCTGTGCTATTATTCAGATGGGAAGAGCGAACATCCACCTCAGGGAGAGTTTACTACGTCAATCACCTCACACGAACCACCCAGTGGGATCGGCCAACAAGGTATGATGAAGATGAATGATTCCGAGTAGTACAGGCATATCATCCCATTGTAGACGACATGGCTGTTGAGACCACTTACATCTTGAAGGACTTCTAAACTTGATCTCTTCAAAGCAGTTCACATTTAGTTGTCTTCTTCCACGTCTGTAATGTGCTCTCTTCATGCCCCATGTAGACAGGTCTGAGTATTTTAGTCCTTATGGTTTGTGTCTGTCTTTAATTTGCCTATCAATTGTAGTACCTAATGTAGTCCCTTGTCTGGAAATCTGGTTTTCATTTTCATTATGGAATGTTTATATGTCAGTTTTCGTTTATATGAAACCTCAGGAGTTTTCATTGGTGTGTTATGTGTCATACATCTAGATTTTTTTATTAAATTCTCTGATGTGGCATATGATAACTAAAATTCTCAAGAAATTGTAAAATTTGTTTCCTAGTTTTATAGATTGGTTTGCTGTAACTACAGATTTAGGTGAAGACCTGCAGTCTGTTAATGTGTTCATCACTATGGACTTTGTTGTTTACTCATCAGACCTGCCACAGAGTACTCGCAAGCTCCGTTGTCACGAACGTCGGCCCACGCCAACGGTCACCACTACCACCACCGCCCAGCATCCCACCACAACCACCATCACCACCACCAGGGCCGACCCAGCTCCAGCAGTGAAGGGGGAGGGGGAGGAAAGGGGGTTAGTAACAGCAGTGGTAGTGAGGAAGGTCCCAGGGGACGGTCCGGGGCAGCGAGTCGGAGGGACGTGTACGGGGAAGAAGCGCTGCAGGCCTTAGAGAGGCACTACCGGCGGCAGTCCTCTCGGATGCGTAACTATATGAACCGCTCTACCCTGCACCGCGTCATTGACTTACCTGAGGGTTACGGTAGGTCCACCAGCACTGTTTATTTCTCCCTACATCCCCATAAAAGTGTGTTATACATGTGTTTGGGAGCATGGACTGCCTTAAGGATTGAAGTAGAAGTGAAATGAAAACTGATCAAATAATGTGCATTATTCTGAACGTATTAAAGTTGATCAAGGAGTTTGCCTCAGGATAGAGCTATATGTTAATACTGTGCAATCTTACATTAACCTCACTTGGCAGCACATTAAGTCAGTTATGTATCTTCAAATGTGTAGACGTATGAGTGTATTTATATTTTTGATGGAGTTGTCATCCATATTATAACATTTTCAGAGATCAATTCAATTGACAGTACATTAAGTCAGTTATGTATTTTCAAATGCGTAGACGTATGAGTGTATTATTATTTTTGATGGAGTTGTCATTCATATTATAACATTTTCAGAGATCAATTCAATTGGCAGTACATTTAGTCAGTTATGTATCTTCAAATGCGTAGACGTATGAGTATATTATTATTTATATTTTTGATGGATTTGTCATTCATATTTTAATATTTTCAGAGCAAAGAACCACAGCACAGGGCCAGGTATACTTCCTGGACACGAGTACAGGGGTCAGCACATGGCACGACCCTCGGATGCCCCGCGACCTCCACATCAATGAGGCCGACCTTGGAGGTCTGCCGGCTGGCTGGGAGATACGCCACACAGCCACGGGGCGCGTCTACTTTGTGGACCATAACAACAGGACCACGCAGTTCACTGACCCACGGCTAGACGCCAACATCATCAATAGGGCAATTTCAAAGTAAGTCCTAGACCCCAGTGCTGCTCCCTTACCTAAGATATCTCAGCTTTGAAGCATGGTTTTCAAAGTCCTCACAGTTCTCAATCCTGCTAAAGTACCACTTTATATGTTTTTGTTGCTATATATATCTCAATCCTGCTAAAGTACCACTTTATATGTTTTTGTTGCTATATATATCTCCTTTGTCACCTATAATAACAACCAATTGATATATTTATGCTGTGTATAAATGGTAATGTGGAAGTGAGAGACAAATATTATTTAATTACCAGTAGTTTTTTTAGCCATTATTATGTTTTTATTCCACTTTCTCATCTAAGTGGGAGATTCCGTCCATTCAGTTTCGAGTTCCTCTTAAAGCTTCTCGATTCAGGTCAAATTCTTCAAGTAGTGTGAACAGAATAGATCATTTGTGTCGTGATAAACCCGATCATATTACAAGAAAATAATGAGTACAAACCATTGAGCCTGACACGTGATACTGAGTGTCTGAATGGACGTGGGAAGTTTGATAAGTCTTATTATCTTATGTTTGTTTTCTCTACTGAAAAGCCCTCCCAAATATTCAATGGCAGTTGTTGTGGCTAGATGTGAAGTTCAGTCCAAGAATGGCTAAATTCAAAGCAAGAGTGTGATACAGTTTTAAAGTCAGTCACTGCTTTGGTTTTATCTGTCCACCCCAATGATAGATGCAGCACTTGCTTCTTTCAGAATGACATGATCATTATGCATATTTCTCTTTTGGGGCCCACAGAGTTAATGGCAATAGCATGGACTCATCACCAGTCCCTAAGTACAAACGTGACCTGGTCCAGAAGATCAAGCTGCTGCATGCCGAACTGGCCACGGTCCAGCCTCAGACTGGTCACTGCAGGATAGAGGTGTCCAGGGAAAACATCTTTGAGGTGAGCATTGAATTGATGGTCAAGAGAAGCAAGATTGAGGACAATCACTTTTGCCCACAAGTTTCAAATTTGGTTTAACCACAAGCCATAATTTGATACAGACCATTGCTGGAGTGCATTGGATGCTTCAGATTTGTCATGCGAACTAACCATTTGTCAGTATACATTCAGATTAATTGAAACCATGATACCATTTATAAAAGACAGAAGTGTGTTTTTGCCCTGGGGATATGACTCTGCTAAATTTTCTCTGTGAGGGCGGTAGCCCTTTTCTTTTGAAGTTAAACAAAGTTTTGTTCTGAAGATAACATACATACTGTATGTATGAGCATCTGAAGAGTGCTGGTCAAATTTTAGCTCAGAACCTCCCACTGGTTTCTGCAAGTAGTCATGCAGTGTTAGCTTGCCTATAGGGACACTGTCGTACACATATTTTGGTTTCCGTGTTTTGATTGTGTTAACCTGCTTTACTGCGTCTCGCCTGTGACTTTTGGAATAATAATAGTGAGTTTCCTGTGAAAGGTATAATTTAATGATAATAGTGTGTTTCCTGTGAAAAGTTTGATATCGGTGGATCCTTTATTAATACTATGGCCCTATCATGATTCTCTTTGCCATGGGGCTGAACAGGAGTCCTACCGGCAGATCATGAAGCTAAAACCCAAGGACCTGAGAAAGAGACTGGCCATCAAATTCAAGTCAGAGGAGGGGCTGGACTATGGGGGGATTACCAGGGAGTGGCTGTACCTCCTCTCCCACGAGATGCTGAACCCTTACTACGGTCTCTTCCAGTACTCGAGGGATGACATCTACACCCTTCAGATCAACCCTGACTCGGGCGTCAACCCGGTAAGAATCATTGGCCACCTGCAGCAAGCTTTTCTTTATTTGTGAAGGTGACCTGACATTACAATTGATGCCCTTGACTTAACATCCTGCGCAGAGAATGTGAACTCATCCTCAGAAAACGTCATCCGTTAGTTGACCTGTGGTCAGTGTGTTTCCAGGCAAGCAACTTTCTTGCAATCTATGTCCACAGGAGAACTTGCCCCACTTCCACTTCTGTAGATCCTGATACTGTAAAGTTGGATATTTTTGTGTGAGTAATTTTTCGTTCTCAGCCGGTTAGACGTGTGTTTTTAATTCCGTGGAATCAAGACACAAACTACTGGAACATATAGCAAGCAAAAATATTTGCGTGCTTTTATTTTTCATGCTGGTTTCTGGTTGCACCAAATACATGAAAAATTTCCACTTTTACAGTTCTTAATGGACTTCTTGAACAGTCTTTGCAGCATTACTTTTAACTGTTATACTTGGGCATGGATTTTAGATTAATGTTACATTTACTCATCAGTGAGACAAGGGAAAATTTGCTGCTTCCAGATGTGCATACCAGTGTAATATTGATACATAGCAGCCTCTTCTTTCATATCCAGTCCATTGAGTAGTTCATTTAGCAATTTTTCTACTCATGTCGCCATACCATAATGTAAATGTAATCCTTGTTGGGTATGAAATGAATGAGTTGGCTTGGTAGGACTGTGACAAGTCTTCAGTTTGCATTCTTTCAACACCTCTCTCCTCTCTCTCTCCCCCACAGGAGCACTTATCCTACTTTCACTTCGTCGGACGGGTCATCGGTCTGGCTATCTTCCACGGTCACTACATCGACGGGGGCTTCACCATGCCGTTCTACAAGCAGCTGTTGGGCAAGCCGGTCAGCCTAGAGGATATGGAGACAGTGGACCCTGAGGTCTACCGCAGCCTTATCTGGATGCTGTGAGTAGCTGCCAACAGAGGGCGACATTCTTTCTTGATTCTGTCTGATATGCCTTTAAGCCCCATACAGAGGGGCTAGAGAGGTCATTATTTGGTTTGAATCCAGAGGATATCGTTTGTGTGCAGTCTGTGTTAAGGGTTATTAGCTAAAGCAGCTTTTGATGTCAGAATAAGATTATTAATCTGTTGAGGATGAGTCCCGAGTATACTCGTTCAGGTGTCTATAGGAAGTGCATGTTGTAGCAAAATCAAACCGTCCTCAATGGGTTAATGCAAGGGGGGGGGGGGGGGGGGGGAGGGGGAGATGAGATGTAACAGGTTATTATCAATTGTCATCATTTGTTATTTTTAAAAAATACAACTGCTGATCTACCAGTCCCAATGGTTTCTTTCCTTTTTTTTCAAACATATTTGTTCAAATTTAAGATCAGCAGTTGCGATCTTCAAAAAAATACAGAGGCCGGCAATCGATAACAATTCAATGCAGCACAACTGTTAATAATAATTCAAAGTGTGTTAGGAGCAGAATGATTATATGTGTGCAGAATGAAGCAAGTGTAGTGAATGTATCCAACTCAGTGCATTGTGTTCACAGCTGTGATCATGCATTGGTAAAGTAATGCTGAAAGTAAACTTCATCTAAGACATCAGAGAAGGAAAAAAGAAAGTCTTGATATTGTGAGTTAAATGGATTTTGCAAAAATGTGATAGAGGAACATGAATCTACATTTATTTCAATTATTGTAGAATGAAAGAGCAAGATCACATTCAGTTCAGTTGAAATATGTGGTTATGCAAAATTTGTCAATGGAAGAGGTTTGTCATCCTTACAGGTCTACAAGTTTTAGCCAATCCTAATTCGCCTGCCTAGATGCTGTTTTCTCATACTCCACAATACTATTGTGTATTTCGTGTGCTTTGTCATACTAATACAGGGAGAACGACATCACAGATGTGCTAGAGAACACCTTTGCAGTGGAACACAACTCATTTGGACAGATGCAGGTACATGAACTCAAACCCAACGGTATCAGCATCCCAGTCACAGAGGAGAACAAGAGGAAATACGTCAAGTGAGTTTGCCCTCTGTGT
This sequence comes from Diadema setosum, assembly GCF_964275005.1. Lineage (NCBI taxonomy): Eukaryota > Metazoa > Echinodermata > Echinoidea > Diadematoida > Diadematidae > Diadema > Diadema setosum. The sequence goes on along the minus strand of NC_092692.1, from coordinate 3,289,663 downwards.
TTACTGTAAAACCAGAAATGTTCACATGCATTTTAATTTTTGCAAATTTCACGAGAGCCAAGATTTGTGAAATTAAAATGCATGCGAAGTTTTTGTCGACATTATAAGGAATTGGATGCCACTAGCAATTCGCAGAAAAAATTCATGCCATGGAAAAGGCTGTCAGCTCCAATTTGCGAAGATTTCATGTCGGGAAAATGTTTGCTTTATAGTATATCACCAGCTGAGCAAAATAAGACCACAAAGACCGTACTTGATTTCAAGCTTGGTTCTAGTGCTGGTGTTAGTGCTATCTCAACACTAGCACCAGCGATACACCCTTGAAGTCGGGTGCTGTATGCAGGTTGATCTCAAAACAGTGATGAATGTCCATCAGCTGTGGTTGGGCCCAGTATTGAATGTCGTCTGAACCAAACTCCGCTATGTTTGTTGGTGACTTACATCTTTTTTCCCCAAGTGGCGAATACCATCCCAAAGGAAGTATCAAATTTCTCATTTCAAGTTTGGTGTTGGTGTTAGCATTGCTGTATGTACAGAAAACATCATATTCATTGCCCATCAAATGTACACCAGCACTCTAGACATGGTCACATATTTCTAATCCTATGATCATTGTATTTTAGAGAAGTAATGAAATTTGTGGCATTTTAATCCATCTTCCCCATCATGTGCCTATAACTAAGCAGTCATGGCTCCATCTTGTCATATTTGACTTGAACCTAATGGCGTCACTTTTTCATGGCACTTTTTAGGGCCAAAATTTCCTGATATCCCATTCATTGCCATCTGATATGATATAAGTGTCCTCATCAGTTGAAAGTCTGATCATAAATGTGATAGCATTAAGGGTTATTCAATGTTCTCTCTTCTTCCCCACAGGCTCTTTGTTCAGTGGCGTTTCCTGCGGGGGATTGAACCCCAATTCCTGGCCCTGCAGAAGGGCTTCCATGAACTCATCCCACCCAGGCTGCTCAGGCCCTTTGATGAGAGGGAGCTAGAGGTGAGCCTTTCTTGCCTGTCTTGCAGATAATGTGCTAAATATCTTCAAATTGTTGTCACTCTAGTTCTGCCCAAAATTGGCTGAAAGTCTTTTAGATTGCAGATGCCACACAGAATTGGCACTTGTGCGATTATCATGGCATTAGCTAATGTTCCCTCCATGCATGTATTTCTCTGATTTCGCTTCCTCTCATCTCTCCTCATCTGTCCTTCATCTCCCTCATATCTCTCCCTCATCTCTCTCCTATCTCTCTCTCTCTCTCTCACCTCTTCTCATATCTTTCTTCTCTCCCTCATCTCTCCCACATCTCTCCCTCATCTCTCCCTCATCTCTCCCTCATCTCTCCCTCATCTCTCCCTCATCTCTCCCTCATCTCTCCCTCATCTCTCCCTCATCTCTCCCTCATCTCTCCCTCATCTCTCCCTTATCTCTCCCTCATCTCTCCCTCATCTCTCCCCCATCTCCTCTTCATCTCTCCCTTATCTCTCCCTCATCTCTCCCTCATCTCTCCCTCATCTCTCCCTCATCTCTCCCTCATCTCTCCCTCATCTCTCCCCCATCTCCTCTTCATCTCTCCCTTATCTCTCCCTCATCTCTCCCTCATCTCTCCCTTATCTCTCCCTCATCTCTCCCTCATCTCTCCCTCATCTCTCCCTCATCTCTCCCCCATCTCCTCTTCATCTCTCCCTCATCTCTCCCTCATCTCTCCCTCATCTCTCCCTCATCTCTCCCACATCTCTCCCACATCCCTCCCTCATCTCTCCCTCATCTCTCCCTCATCTCTCCCTCATCTCCTCTTCATCTCTCCCTTATCTCTCCGTCATCTCTTCTTCATGCTCCTTCATCTTTCACTCATCTCTCTCACCTCTTCTCATATCTCTTTCTTCTCTCCCTCCTCTCCTTCATCTCTCTCATCTGTCCTTCATCTCTCCCATCTCTCATGTCTCCCTCGTCTCTACCTCATCTCTCCCTCATCTCTCCCTACTCTCTCCCTTATTTCTCTCTCATATCTCGTTCATCGCTCAATCCTTTTTATCATTGTGCCACACAGCTTCTCATCAACGGTCTTGGCAAGATTGATGTTGAGGACTGGAAGGCCAACACCAGACTGAAGAACTGCTCGCCTGATACCAGCATTGTCAAATGGTTCTGGCAGGCAGTGGATTCCTTTGATGAGGAAAAGAGGGCACGGCTTCTCCAGTTTGTCACAGGAACATCCAAAGTCCCTCTTGAGGGATTCAAGGCTCTACAAGGTAGATGTCTTTCTCCATTTTATATTTCTTTCCCCCTTTTTTCAGAATTAATATTTATGACTGCAGTCTAAAAGAGCAAGAAACAAATCTAAGACTTTAATTGTCTAGAGAGGTGTCTGCAACAGGCTGTAAAAGTTATTGAAGTATCAGTAGTCCAGTGTTTTCAATGTGCATTAGTTGCAGGCATGATAAATGCCTCTTAAACATTCAGAGAAATAAAGGTTCATGGAGTAATGTATACGCCATATATTTCGCGAGTCTAAATTTTCGTGAATCACGTGAATCAAGAATTCCCGACAATTTCGCTAGTGGTTGAATTCGCGATCGTGGAGTCGTGTACTGAAGGGAGAAGTGTACACACGTACGTCACATTTACCTCGGGATCAGAGTCAATATTTTCACGTGTCTTTAATTTAGCGAACAGCACCTGACTCGCGAAATTCGGGAAAATAAAAACCTCGCGAAATATTCGGCGTATACAGTAATACAAGGTTATTCACAACTACATTTCCCACAGTACAGACATTTCTGGTTGCTCTGAGGGATGACTTTTACAAATCTGTTCTTTGTTAGATTCCTAAAGAATCAGAAACTAGAGGATGTTGAAGTCAATACAAACGCTTCTAACCTCAACCCATCTTGCATATTTTGATGTCCCTTTCAGTGTTCTATGATATCTGTGTATGGACAGTTAGCTCTCTTAATGTGTGTAAAGAACTCTACATCACAATTGAATACTGTATACGCCACGTATTTAGCGAGTCTAATTTTTTGTGAATGGGGACTTCGGACAATTTCAGGAGTGGTCAAATTTGTGATTGTGGAATGCAGCAATGGAAAGAGGCATGCAAATCACATTCATGTGAAGGTCAGAGTTAATAATTGTGCATGTTTGTAAATTTGCAAATAGTATCCAACTTGTGAAATTCCTGAAAATTAAAACCTCAGGAAATATAGGATGTATGCAGTATTAGGCAGACGCTCAGACAATTTCTTCCCTTTTTTATCAGGTTCAACAGGTGCCATGAGTCCTAGACTCTTCACCATACACCTGATAGACGCCAACACAGACCTCCTCCCTAAGGCCCACACGTGGTAAGTTTGCAGTTTGACCATCTACCTAGTAAGGGGGGACATTCCAATAGGGGCACAATCCCACATCAGATGAAGTAAAGAAGATGAACAGGTCTGGTATCCTTGGGAACAAGAGAATATCACAGACTCATTTTCAATTCTTTCATCCCTAGGTGATCCTCAGTTTTGGGAATTATTGGTTTATTTTGACATTTTTGTGAAATCGGGTTCATGCAGTGGTAAGCATGCCTCAGTGAGACTACCCTTATTAACTTTGCATGTTGAAGATGGTAGCCTCAGATCATAAGGTAATATAGATATGAGAATTTCAAGATGGGGTAAAGAGGCACGTCTGTAATGAAACTTTAGATGCCCTTTTACTGCCTTAATGGAATGACCTGACTTCATTTTGGGGGGTTTGATGACAAAAGACCATAAAATATAAACTTTGTTAATAAAAGATGGAGTGGCCTCAGCGTTGAATTCAAATTTTAGTGAGGTAATAGAATTGGTTGTACTTGTGATACGACAGGAAAAGAGACCCAGCTTGAGTAATGCATGTTGAAAACTTGATGCCAACAGTGTCTTCATTCAGATTGATTCTGAATTTGAAGATAGTTTAGCAATGCTATGCCTAATATTATCACAATTTTCACAAGTGCTTGCTTTACTGACCAATTTCCTGTTGGTATCCTACCCAGCTTCAATCGCTTGGACATCCCACCGTATGAAAACTACTCCAAGTTTCTGGACAAGCTCACGTGTGCGGTGGAAGAGACGTGTGGATTCACCGGAGAGTGATGGCTTGCCCTCAAATCCAGGCACGAAGGGAAACGTTAAAGGGAGAGCCCTCATAGCATGTCATCATGTGCTGGGAAAACGTGTGGACAGAACACGCTAGTGGTGCGTTCTCAAGGAAAGCAAGTGCGACCTCGTGTGAAAAACTGAACTCTACGGCAAACAACACAAAATGAAGTGCTCCTTAATCAGACAGCGGAACAATTCTTACGACATGTGTTTTTTGTTTTGCATTGATGCTGTCGTGGGTTGTATTTTGTATTCCTGACAGGTTTGATCGCCGTTTAAGTCGTGTTTTAAAGAGGGAGAGTTCACACGTGTTGCTTAACGTGGATTACCAGAGCTTGTTCTCTCTTTGAGACCAGATGTGCTTCCTCTGTCGAGAGCAGTTTTCTGGTGTGAATTGATCCTCCATGAGTGAAGGGGAGAAGACTCCACCGTGTTGTGTTCAGACGGTGAAATAAGCAAGGGTTATGTTTTTGCATCCAATATTTCCTATTTTGACCAGCATCTGGTGGGAATTGAGGGATGACTGTTCAGGAAAAAACACAAAGATTTCATGAGCAGACAAGTGGTCTGCTCACTTTATGAGAAGTGATTTTTTTCTGATTGGATAATAGATATTCTTCTGAGAGAGTTATTATTTGGTATGAATTTTAGTTTTGATTTGCTTTAATCTATTTATTTTCTGGTTTTTTTTTTTCTTTCGTGAGGTTCATGGATGAATGTTAATCGGCACAGGATCATGATTTTACCCAGTGCACAGAGACCATGGCTTTACCCAGTGGCCATTAAAGGCACATAGAGTCTGAATTCTAGACGGAGCTGTTGGATAGCGTGATGAGTGACGATGTAAAGCTAGTTTACTGTCAATCAAAGTAGATCGCGGGCAGATAGTGCATGTGCTATCTTTTGCACAGGTTCAGTAATCATGCATGATTTGCTGTATGCTGAACCAGCTGGGAGCAACTGCCGAATCAACAGACAATGTGATTTTGGTATTTCTACTATTTTTGACATGCTCTCTGTACAAATCGGCTTTATTCAGACGTTCAGATCATGCCATCTGTGTAAGCATTGAAATAATCCAGCAGTGCCAACTTTAATGCTGGGTCGGTCAGTGTGCCTTGAAAGAGACAAGAGATGCATGTAGCTACCCAGTCTCTTATCTACACCATGTGTAGCATCGACACTAAAAGCAAACTTCTGGCTGATATGGTATTGTTTTACCCAGTGCAAAAATAGAATGAGATTAGCTATGTATTTTGGTGCATTTCTTTTATAAGTTTATTTGGAGGTGATGCCCCAAGCGAGGGACTGCTTTTCAGATTAGGTCATCAAAGGACAAAGAGTTCTTTGATTGGTCTGTAAATATAACCTGTGGGATTTACATGTCATTAGACAGTGGATGCTAGGAGTGAGTACATCAGTCAGGAGTATAGTGATCATGTGGTAATCAGGATGGGTCTCAAGACAGTGAGATACACAGTCATCATGTGTTTGACAGTTCCAGAGTGACCACTTGACCCAAGGCTACAGACACGTCATGGGCATTACTCCTTGGCATCTTGCAGGCCTCGTTTAAAGTCTGATCATACACGCCTTTATTGTAAAAGCAGATATTTCCGCATGAGTAATTTTTCACGCTCAGCAGGGTTTGTGAGTTTTGCATGTTTTTAATTCTGTGGAATCAAGACGTTAATTACTAGAACATATGGCAAGCAAGAAGTATTTCGTGCTTTTATTTCCGTGCTAGTTTCTGATTGCCCCCAAATTTCCACACTTGGAAAAATTTCTCTTTTTACAGCAACTGCAATCATGAGTGAATAGCAGACCAAGCGTAATGTGGCAAGTCACAATTGAGCCATTCACAGACATGTAGTCCCGAAAACCGCAAGCTACACTAGTTGAGGTAATTCGGCTGAATAATGATTCAATATATTTCAAAAAATCAAGTTCAGTATCTGTACTACCTCTTGTCTAGATAATCAAAGTCAAATGCCACGGTCACAAAGAAAGGCGGCATCCAACGGAGTTGTAGCCTGCGTAGGAACTGCTGGGAGAGAACCATTGCCCACAGACTTTTTGGAGAAATTGAGTGAGCTGCTAATATATGTGGCTGCCCCCTGGACATCAATACAACACTTTTGCTCTGTATCAGAGAAGTCAAAGATGCCATTGATTCCACATCTTCTTCATTCACTGCGAACTAAGGAAAAAAAAAGTAATGGTGCCTACTTGAGAATTTTGTGCATAAGTCTTGCAATTGTCTCTCGTGGAGTGTACTGAACAGCGCCTGACATAACCATTGGAGGCCAGACAGAAGTCGCGGTCAATCAAGCCGGTGCCAGGGGAGGCTGAATGATTTTAAAATGCCACGTGGTGACCAACGAGTCTCCTAGTGGTGACTGGACAGTGACCACAGGGAGACCCGTGACTTTGATAGTGACTTCAAATTTTGGGCCTAAATCACTCGACCGCCCCGCTCTATCAGATTGGAGCCCAGAAAATTGTCACTCAGTGCTGGAGTGTAATTTGGAGGACAAGTGAAGAGGGACTAGAATTTCAACTCCGTGCTAAAACTTAAGCTGCAACAGAGCAGTGCCCAGGGGAAATTGACCAAAAACTCCCTACCCAGCCTCAAAGCGGGCTTTTTTTTCTTTTTTTTTCATGTTGATGTTACCATAGTTTAAGAATATTTTGACATTTGTAACTTTTGTTTGTTAGATTTTTTTGAAGCATGTCATTGTGGTGCTTTGTAATTGTTCCTGATGTTTCTTGATAAGAATGATATATTCATAAAATCAATAATTGGCAAATTTTTCAGTCTTTTGTGAAGACAGGTCACCAGAAAAAGTTTGCTGGATGTTTGATTTAGTTTAGTTTGTGTATTAGTTGTGATGTTTGGAGCAATCTCTCTGAAGTGGTGCAGAAAAATAGCAGCGTGGTTCCCTGTGTCAGCCTGTTGTAACAAAGGAACACAAAGTTCATTGAGGACAGGCTGATTTTGCTGCAACACACATTTCCCATAGACAGGTGCCCAAGTATACTCGGAACTAGTCTTCAATGGGTTAATTGCCCTAAAAATTCCACAAACAAACAAAATACTTGCTCAGTCTAGGACAGCTACAATGTAAGTCTGCAGCTGGTCACATGACAGATCATGTGATCTAACGTACCTTTGTTCTCCAGACCATCAAGCCTATGTTGAGGTGTGCTGAAGAGGTTAGAGACTAACTGGAATACTGTTTACTGCAGCTGCACACAATAAAGTGCAGATGTTTTGCAGTTATAAAGAGTTTTTGCTTCATCATACACTGTCTGTGTGTGTATGGGTGTTTGAGTGGTGGATGTACAAGATAGAGGCTCGTTATTGGGATATTCATCTTATATTTCACTTTATTTATTCAGCAATGTGGGGGTTAAAATTGACGTTGTTTGGAGTGTTAGTCTATGGGAGAAAGCAACAGGGTACTCCAACAATGTACCTATTGTGAGTTTGTGTGTCTGTGTGTGTATGCAACAAAGGATGAAGTGTCTGATATGAATTAGCACTGTTGTGACTGACTAGCACTGTTGTTTCACACTCCTCGAAATGTTGTTTTTTGATACTGTACAAGTTAAAATATCAAACAAAAATCTATGTACAGTGAAGTACATGTGCAGCACTTTTCCTCTCAGAAGTAGCCAGATTTTTGCTTTTTGTTGTTTTCAGTGTTTCACTTGTGATACACTTATTTGGCGCAGCATTTGAATTACAGTTCTTGTAGAAACAATCTATTACACACCAGATGTTTTGCATGTGACCCACATTCTCTCTGGAAGTCCATCTTTTATATCTAGAGAACCCTACCCTCTCCTCCCTACCCCACCCATATCTCACCCCACCCACACCCATATCTGAATATATTGCCAAAGGAACATTATTGTATGTTTGACAATTAGAGAAACCACATTGCTGGGATGGAGGGAAATCAGATGTAGTTTCTTATTTAACCTGTGTTTGTAGAGTAAGATTTGAAATCTTTAAAAATGTATTGTACAGTGATATCACACATAAATATTATCACAAAGAATCTTTACATTAATTTGTTCCTTTATGTGGAACTCTGTAACTAAAAAAAAAAGGATGAAAACGAAAAGGACAAAAATTATTTTGTGCTCTTCACTGCCACTTGGGTTTAGTTTTTGAGAGTATTTTTTCAGCTCTGTCAGTATTAACTTCAATGTACCAATATCTGTTGTGAGTATATGTTTCCTTGAAATTTGTTATTTTTAGTGAGCAAGATGTATAAACATGTTGTGTGTACATGATGTTCATGTTCAGAGACCTGTTGACTTCTTTTTTCTATACTCTGTAACTTGTGATGGATCTATAGGAGAGAATGAAGTCTTTACATACTGCATTCAAACATGTTGTGAGTGAACTTGTTTGAAAAACATTGAAAACAATTTTTTTCCCATTACTCATATATTTATATATTCACATCTGGAAAGCAAGTAGCAGGGCTATAGCTATTATGTTTAAATTTTACCCGCTTATGTGTAAACTTTGGCATATGAACTATGAGTTCCAATCTCTGGATATGAAAACTCAGTGCAGGTAAGAGATTTGCGGGTGTTCAAGCAGTTGGCTATATCCCTATATTGTCAAATTTCAGTTCAGACCAGATTTCAGCATTATCAGATGTGCCTCACTTTCAGTTTCAATACTCAAAAAAGATTTACATGTTAAAATCTCTTCTGAGTTTAATGTAGAGATCTCCATACAAATTTATTGTATGTGTACTATTTGAAGAATAATTGATTTGCACACCTAATCATTATCACTAACCTTTATCTTGTACCAGTTCTGTTTTTTATTTAATTGATTAATATATTATTTTTCTTAATACCATGCTGTACTAAAGACCCAGCAACCATGATGTCTGTATGCTCCAAACATGAAGATTTACTTGTTCTCATACTGCAGAGTAATTATCTTGCTATGAGAAAAGGAAACCATGAACAAATGGACAGTCCTGAATTGTGCCTTTAATGTACAGGACTATTAAGTTATGCATTACTTTTTTTTTTTAATGTTGAAGAAAACAAGTGAAAGCATGTGGTTGTGTCTCAAAGAGGGATGTGTTTGGTTCATCATGCCTATGATAGGAATGATAAAAGGGGTGTGGGAGAGGCTAAGTACTTACTTTCCTCCTGTCCAGCTAGTAGGTGGTGGTTCCATGTCACCTGTTTAGGATTGATCTTCTCTTTCGTCTTTGATTTGTGTGTTTGTTTGCTATTTTTGAAGTGTGCACAGACGAGGCTGATGAGCTATTAGGTATGACTGATGAATTCATCAGATTTGTCAAGTGTTGAATGAATTACCTGTTGTGTCAAGACTGTTCTACCATATTGTGCTTATGTAGGAGTGTAAAGGGGGGGGGGGGGGGGACATTATACATTGATCCCTGTATGCTTATATTTCTTGTTTAGTTAGTACCCCACCTATATGCAGGTATCACTTGCTCAAGTCCATACAATGCCTGTTACCATGTAAGGAAGAAAATCTTGAGGTTTTCTGTAATCTGACCATTACTTTATGAGGCTTCAAACTGTCAAGATCAATTAGAAACTGATCCTGATTCCTTCCTGTGTCATTGCTAGTAACTTAATTACTTTACGACTTGAAAAGCACTTGGAGAGTGCAGACCTCCGCCAAGCAGCCCATTTTCACCCATACATGCATGCTGAAAGTTGCCCAATTTCCCAATATAGAAGCCTTTTGTTAAGGTCATCAGCTTCTAGCTGCGTGGCCCCTCGCCTGACCAGAGCACACATTTTTTAAGCGCTTATGCGAACATCAAATACGTGCAGCTTGAACTCCCAAATTCATAGACCCTATCGGCCTAAAGATAATGAATCCATAAAAATTCCTGGATCAGTACCAAAATTAATCATATGTTCCTTGTGTCTTTATCAACTTTTCCTGCCAGTTTCATTTTAATCCGTTCACAACTTTTTTGAATTATTTTGCAAACAGACAAACCAATGCCAGTGAAAACATAACCTCTTTCCTTGGCAGAGGTAATTATCCTTACAAAATATACAAACTATTCACTGCTGTTGCTGAACATAAGTTCAGAAAACAGTTCAAAATTCTTACTTTATTGGGGGATGTGTAGTTAACCGCATTACTTAATCACGATAGTTCATTGGCTTTGATGCAATTGCGACATGGTGATCATGAACGTTATTCTCAGTCCATGGATGTCTGTATTCAAGTTATTTTACTAGGCTGAACAGACCACTGGTAGCCATTATTTTCTGTCTTTTGGTGTTAGTGTAGCATGAACTGATTTTCCACATTTTAAGTGATATGATGGTTTGTGCGACTTGTATCAGGCACAGGAATGAAGACCTGTATGTAATCACCATTTTGTATTTTGTACATTCATAACCTGTTCACATATTTCTGCTTAATTTATTCACTTGTTTATATATACATATACATATAAATATATATATGAATACAAAATTGCATAAAGTATATATATGTTCATACATCAAAAGCAGGTTGATACGGCCATGTGCAGTCATGTATAATTTGTTGGCAAGAGATGTCGGAACAGGTTGCGCGCCACAGTAACGGTCTGGACATTCTCCTGCGAAGAATGGTAAAATGGCTGGGTGGTCGTGACAATGTTGGCATTATGTATACATCATAGGGATTCATATGTTTATAGGCAGGGTTTATTATACTTTTACTATGGAGCATTCTTGTAATATCACCTCTTTTATTTATGTGAACTTTAATATTGTTTGTACATTTGTGTAGCAATGATGATATGCGAAAAAAAGGCAAACTGAATAAAAGAGCTTAAACTCTGCTTCCCTCGTCTTGTTCATATTTTTGAAGGACACTATTGTAAAGAATGTAGTCTGAAATAAATATTCATATTGATAATCAAACACGGAATTGTGTCAGATTATTGTAGTTGTGTGCATAGTTCGTGTGTCGAGATTCTGAAATAATGCAGTGAAAGTGCAAGTGAAGCCGACTACAAGATACTCTGGGCGCAGCAAATTTTCGTATTGTAATGAATTCTTGTCAAAGTAGATGCCTGTAGGTTGCTACATAAATACACTCATATTAAGACTCTGGACACTTGCTACACATTATTCCCCACTGGCAGATGACAAAGTTGTCTTGTAAGCATATGTTTGCAATATCGTAAAAGTGCATTTGTGCACTCACATTGAAACCTTCCAACTATTTATTATAAATTATCCTTTTTTTGTGTGTCTCCAAGTGTGAACAAGTATTTAAGGAAGAGAAAGAGAGAGAAATAAGGGAAAAAATGTTTTATAGTTTCAGTGGTTAACTTTCTATGAAATCCTGCCGTCTACTGTATACGCCAAATATTTCGCGAGGTTATTTTCGTGAATTTCGCGAGTTGGGTGCTATTCGCAAAATCTAAGACACATGAAAATATTGACTCTGATCAAGCTATGAATGTGAGGTACATGTATACATTTCTCCATTTGGTAGAGGACTCCACGATCGTGAATTTAACCACTCTCGAAATCGTCGGGAAGTTCCGATTCGAGAAAATTTAGACTCGCTAAATATATGGCGTACACAGTATACAGGAGTGGAAGCACCTGTCAATCATAGCGGAAGAATGTCAGTCACATCTTTTACAATCATGTCAGCAAATCGGCAGATAGTGTTGTGCTGTATACCGCATGCTACTGACCCCAAATTTAAAAACACCACATAGCGACTGTTACTGTCTGTTTTGTGTGTGATGAGGTGCAACATGTTCCACATGTTTGTGTGTGATGCATACGAGATTGGTCACCTGGTTTGAGTTCTGTGGGTATCAAATCATTTCCCGAGATGGCAAAATGATGTGTTTTCATGCAACCTCTTTTCCAGTGAATTGAGTTAAAGGACAAGTTCACCTTCATAGACATGTGGATTGAGTGAATGCAGCAATATCAATAGAACACATGAGCAAGAGTTTGAGGAAAATCAGACAATCCGTTTAGAAGTTCTGAATTTTTGAAGTTTCTGCTTAGTCACTGCTGGATGAAAAGACTACTGCAGCTTGTGATGTCACATGTGTACAACAATATAAAGAAAGTATCAGAAAAATACAATATATTTTCACTTTTCTCGCATAATATAACAACACTTGACTTCCCTCTTTTAGAAGGCAAGGGAGAATAATATTACCCTTAACATATGTCAGTGACAGGTCAAGGAAATGTGCACTTTTTTCAAAAAGTACAATTTTGTGAAATTCTCTTCATATTTTCCTTATATTGTTGTACGCATGTGACATCATACACTCTGCGTGTGTGTGTGTGTGTGTGCGTGTGTGTGTGTGTGTGTGTGTATGTGTTTATGTGTGTGTTTATATGTGCGTCGTAGAGTCATTAAACTGAAATTCACATTCCTCTACCAATACCCTCATACAAACTAGTCACACAATTATTCAGAGTGTGCGAGAGACCGGCACTTTTAATATTCTTTTTTTGGCAAAAGTCAACTAAAACTGAAGGATAGCAAGAACAGAACAGGCAACTACACATTTTCTCCACACTTTGAACTTACACCATATGGATGATAATCCCATATTACTGCAGAAGTGGAAATTTTCGCGGTGTGGAAATTTTCGCCCATTTCCTGCAACCAGAAACTAGTGCGAAAATAAAAGCACGCGAATATATTTGCTTGCCATATGTTCTAGTAGTTGATGTCTTGATTCAACGGAATTAAAAACAAGTGAAATTCTTCTTATCGGGCCGAACACGAAAAATTAGTCGCGCAAAAATATCCACTTTTACAGTATTAATAACGGCCTTTGAGCAGAACAGGGTATCTACATAACTGAATGCTTCTTTTTCTTTACAAAATAAACTGCCCAGGAATATGGAGTACTTTTTATCATGGTGGTGGGGGATAAAAAAGGTACAATGTACACAGATCCAATTGTAGGGATTGAACGAGCATCGTGGATCTTGACAAGGTTTGTTGAGCGGGATAGTAAGCCGTCATAGACTGCACCATATGTGGGGCAATCATGTCAAGCCACCTCCCGCTCAACTTGGACAATACGTCGTGGTCTTCCGTTCAGTCTGTCAAACAGTATTCTTTATTTGCACAGTCCCTCAATGACTTTCAGTTCTCAGATGTGATTCGTATGTGGTATAGGAATAATAAGAAAAAGAAAATTCAAACTGCACTGCCTCTTGGCTGAGAAATATGACTGCAAAAATATTCCCAGAACATCTTTCACAGTTTATCAATATCTCCGGGCACCTTTCAGTTGCTTTACAGCAAGTAGAGTTAAGTCATCATGCAAACATTGCATGACCGAGACATATTATATTCAGTGACACTGGTACAGAAATTCACTCCTTTCTAAAACTCCTGTGACACTTCGCCAACAGAACAACACAAACGTAGTACAGGAAAGAGTTTTGAAACATTGTAAGACAAACTACATGGATCAAAACATAACATACATGTACATGTACAAGCTGTTGGCTGGAAGGTAAGTATAAGTCATATCTGTGCATACTGCTTTGATATACAGTATATACCAAATTCCTTTACTCCGTTGTTCATCTTTCCAGATGAAATAAAAAAGTATAACTCTGGTAGATTTACACTCCTCTCAGCCTGATGAGTGAATGATGTAGATGACACCCAGTAGAGGAATCTTTTTACAAAAAGTAATCTGAAAAGTTTTAAGTTGGGAGTGTAATAGTAACACTATTTGTAGAGGCCGGAGCAATGGCAGCAATGGAGCTTAAAGTAAAGAATTTAGATTTTCTCCAAGAATTTGTGGCAAGTATAAAACTGCCTGTTAGTTTGAGTACAATCTCAAAATCAGCGATAGTCACACCAAAAACAAAAAACGACCAAAGCAATGTCATAAGTATATGAAATAAAAGTTGCACTGCATCTGTCTGCTGCAACAAAGAAGCAAGCATAGCAGAAACAGTGCCAGAAAGAACGGGATACATCAAATATTTACAACTTTGATTTCTTGTTTTAACATACCTGGGAAAATTGGATCCCAGACGAATTTTCATTTTGAATAAATAGCCCAAAGGGGCAGTATGGAATGGCCAAAAAAATGAAAAATTAAGGAAAAAAAGAATAAAATGAAATATAGACACATTGTTCACTTCAGGCCTTTCAATGGCATTTTAGTATGTACAAGCAATATCTATACCCAGTACTGTACCATGATAAATTTATATTTATGATATACATTCTTTTGACTTACTAACGTACATTTTTGTCATTCCATACTCCGCGTCTACACTCTTTGTTCACAGTCTGCTTTCTAAAAAGTAAGTCAACTTTTGCTGAAGGTATAAATACCTGTTCTTGAGACAATCGCTGTGAATTGCTGACAGTAAGTAGCACAAGCACCTAGAAACCATACATGGTGTGAACTCTCTTATGATATGTCAGGTTCTAGAATGTGGTCCATTGTAAATGCATATTCTGGTCACAGGACATGAGTTAATGTTATGCAAACTACACTTCGTGCAGCGGTGGCACAGAACATTAATGAGTTAACTGTCAACACGTGATACTACATGTAATCTATAACTGATAACATCATATAACATGTAATAGAGCCAAGATACACATTTCTCTGTCTACAACAAGCCAGCCAGCTGCAGTTGGTAACACTGTACCCAGCCAGTGCAATACTGGATATTGCCATGTACTGCAGTACATAATGTAATAATCCAGCTAACTACCTGTAACGGTTATGATGTAAACACCATTTTTGGCCATGTTTGAATTTTGATATGAAAAAAAAAAAAATCTGCCTTACTACTCAGACAACACTTAGATAAAAATTGTTAAATCCATATGATGTAGTGCAAGGGATCATTTACAGCGTTGCAAACTGCACTTGGCCCAGAACACTTTGTGTGTTTAGCTCCAAAGTGACATCCTTGCTGCATAGCCCTCATACACTCACAACTACATGTACCTTATTTGATTATCCATGCATATGACAATGGTTGGATTATGCTTTTTCTCTTTCCTCTTTTTTTTTTTTTAAATCTAATAAACCAATAGGAAAAGATTTAAACTGTTTCTATCTGAATGAATTTCAGTTACCTTAACTTTGCCTGGGATTTACATCTGCTACTAGTTGTTGACCTTGCGTCGATTTATTCAAGAACAGTTTATTTTCATCTTTTTGAAGGTTGGGATGCTCATGCGTGATGGATGGATTCTGGAGACATGCATGGTTAAGTGTTAAAAAAAAGCATACAATAAGATTTGACTACACACAAATTTGCAATTCATACAATCACATAGTACATACTCCTTGTTCTGTCACAATCAACATTCACCTCTCCTCAACTATGCATTCATTGCAGTGCTCAGACAGTTCTCCAGAGATATGAAATATATAATGACGAGGGGTATCTTCAATGGCTACAAAATTGAAATAAACTACAAAACATGGCAAAAAGGGCAGTGGGCTAAACATCCTATATGATATAAAGAATGGCCACCTTTTCAAAATAATATGTGAAAGAGAGGCAATGTTGAGCAGAGTGTCATTTCAGTTCAGCATATATCTACTTTGACTTTTGAGGAATAGGTCAGGCATGATACTAGGGGTACTCATTCTCCTCCTCTTACATTTACACTTTGTGAGGCACAGGAACAAACCAGACGGTTTTGCTTCTCAATGTTGTGTTTAGTACTAATGTTTCTTTCTTTTTTTTTATCATTAGGATTCATTCATATGATGGTCAGTCGATCTGTCTCTTACTGTACGAGCTGAAATTTTCGCGGTGGTTTAATTTTCACGAATTTCACGAATCGCCTTTGAACCGCAAACATAACAACACGCGAAAATAACAACGCGCAAATAACTAAGTGCAGTTAGACTCTCGCAACCGCGAAATTAACAACACGTGAAAATGTCCTCCAAGTAGCAATTCGCGAAAATATCTGTACGCGAAAATTTCAGCTCGTACAGTATATCAGTGAATACACAAAAATATTAGTCCACTCATAAACTCAATTTCTGTTATTCTTGTAGGAATGAGTGAAATTTCTGAAATCTCACAGAATTTTCGCAGTAAGAATACTAGAGAAGCACTCTGAGAGCGCAGACCTCCGCCAAGCATGCAGCTCATTTCCACCATTGACCCTGTTCTTCCATTGAGATATCAGTGATTTCCACCCATACGTATAGCATTGTGTGCTGAAAGTCGCCCGATTTCCCAATATAGAAGCCTTTGTTACGTCATAAACCCTCAGCTGCACGGCGCCCCTTGCCCTAGCAGAAACTAGAGCATGCACTTTAGTGCGCGCATGCAAACCTCAAACACGCGTAGCCTGAACTCCCAAGTTCACTGACCCTACCTGCCAAAATATCAAAAATCCTTCATAATTCCCCCCCAAATTCTCAGATCACTACCAAAATGTAATCATCTGTTACTTGTATCATTCTAAACCTTTCTTGCAAGTTTCATCCCATCCGTTAACTACTTTTTTAGTTACTAGTCAATGTACCCGTGGAGTGCCAGAAATCCTCTATGGGTCTACGGAGGTCAAATAAATGTTTGCGCTACTCCTTGGTCCGATCTTGGCCAAACTTGCTCATCTTGTTATTTATATTTGGTTTTTGAATAAAATTGAATTGAATTTAATTGGATTAAACTATCAAATAAAAATCACCTATGATGACCCATGATGATGAACTTGCTTGAAGCATAAGTAGGCGTACACCTGGGAATCCCCATATAAGTAGGCCCAGTGGCGTATATTAAGAGAGTCTGGCCAACTCGGTTTTTGGCTTATGTGTTTTGAAGCCTGTGATTGGTCAAAAGCTGGTCCCGTGATCTACAGGCGCCATGTCGTTACTGAAGTGCGCTCATACGCAGTGCCCATTGTTAACTACCCCTTATTTGGCTTGGTTATTTTGTTACGTCTGAGCGTACACGCTAACCCTGTAACACGTAATACGCGCGGTAACGACATGGCGTCCAAATTAGCAGCTGGCCAGACTCTCTTTATATACGGCACTGAGTAGGCCTACATAGCACCCTCTATCGGGTGTCTGATTATATTTTTGGGGGAATCCCCATATTAAGTAGGCCTACATAGCACCCTCTATCGGGTGTCTGATTGCAGCTGACGAAAATTAGAAGTTATTTGACCTTTGACCCCAGTGACCTTGACCTTTCCAAAAATGAACCCTGCAACGGCAATTTGGCGGTCAACCTGCATCCACCCACTAAGTTTGATGGAGATCGGACCAAGGACCTGGGAGGAGTAGAGGAACAAACAGACACACAAACAGACAAACGTTGCTCGAATTATAGTATGATTTTGCACACAGACAAACTAACTAACTTACAAACGAACACACAAACCAACGGTAACGAAAACATAACCTCCTCCCTTGGCGGAGGTAATAAAATAAAAAACTTGCACTACTCT
This sequence comes from Diadema setosum, assembly GCF_964275005.1. Lineage (NCBI taxonomy): Eukaryota > Metazoa > Echinodermata > Echinoidea > Diadematoida > Diadematidae > Diadema > Diadema setosum. Next base: position 3,272,046 of record NC_092692.1, on the reverse strand, counting down.
ACATTTTTAAATAGATTCATGACTTTTCACCTCCAGAACCCTTTGTCTTAACTTTTCACATTAGAGAGTCAAAATACTAAATTTACAATGATGTTTCTCTTTTGAATAATTACAGAAGTACTGTTATGCATAAGGATTACAACATATCATCTCACTTCAACTTCCCTAAAAGAAAGTTGTTGTAACTCTGGGTAGGCAATGCACATTGTAGAACAGATAACGTAAATCCTACAATCTCATTGGTCGAGAACTGTGCGTTGATTTTCACTGGCCGCACATTGCCTCATGACAATAGCTACTGTAAACATGTTATCACGCACTTTGGAAAGATTTTGCGCAGTCAGAATAAATGCCTATTGGCTTGCAAACTATGCATCCAGTAATTACTGGAGGCATGGTTGGAAATACTGGATGCATGATTTTTAGTCTATGGCAAGCCAAAAATAAATGCATCCAGTAAATTTGATATCAAGTTACATGATTGAAAAATGGATTTCTGGCAAAAATCATCCCCCGTTCTATAAAACATATGTTGCATGTCTTTTTTATGCATCAGTAGGAATGGTGTGCATGCCGTAACTATGAAATCAAGCCTAAACCCATTTGGCTTCGCCTTGTCATTTAAGCACTCCATAGTTACCTTCTGCACACAATTTCCACTGACGCACTCAGACCTGTACGTCATTTGTATCACAGACAGAGACAGAATTTCTTCCTTTCTTGTTCTGTCTAAAAACCACATTTCCAGTTCACTTTCATTGTATTACACAAGCTCTACTGAACGCATTGTAGGTTTCTGGGCATAAAGCGTTTCATGTTCTGTTGGAAGAATACAACACATGTGTCACAAAGTTGTGTCAGAGAAGCACTAACATATACATGCACATTAGTAAGACAGGAAAAGATTTCTACACGACAAGATATATCAGCTGAGAAACGTTCATTCAGGTTAGAAAACAATTTCTAACTTCAAAGTGACAAAAAGGCTAAATCTGAGTGCACGAGGACTGGATTAAGAAATGAAAATGTTAAAAAAACAGACATAAATTCTTCCTCTCCTTCCACCATCAGCGTGCATCTCTCTGGATTCATCTCACGCTGACAACATCCTGCCAAAGTTGAGACTACGATGGCTGCACTCTTTTCACTGGAGTGAAGAAAATGTTTCATCAAGTGGTGGGGGCACCTCAAAATGGGGCTCCTTGACCAACAGCAATCCATCTTTCCATCCATCCATCCCGCAAATCATCCCCCCCCCCCCCCCCCCTCAAAGAAAAGAACATGCTAGACATTTTGCGGTCCCTTCTGGGGTCCCTTGCTCGCCACCGTCGTCGCTGGCTTCGGCAGGCTGTAGAGGTATACGGCCACGATGACGAGAAGCGAGCCGGTGCAAAAGAGCCATCCGAATGACTTATGGAAGAGGATGAAGGAGCCTAGAGCGGCCATCACTATGGAGACCGATGTTGAGAAGCCCTTGATGATGTTATCCGTGTATTTGACTACCACTGATGTATACAAGCCTCCTATACTGGCCAGTGCTATAAACAAAAGAGAGATGGGCAACAAGAACATTCAAAATAGATACAGAGGATTTTTCATTTCTAATGACACGAGTCAGAACAGTATGCCAATATAAATATTTTTACAATTACTGGCTAGATTAACATAGCAGCAAACAATGATGAGAAGGTGGTGCAAGGTGTTGAAGACTGA
>NC_092692.1:1347500-1357500 GCF_964275005.1 Diadema setosum | reverse complement strand
TTCTTACCACTACAGCAAAGAAGAAAAACTCGAGCACTTGAAAATTATGACTCACTCGACCGTTCTTTAATGTCAATTTCGAGATGCACCTGTTTTTATTTTCGACTTAGAAATTTGAACATTGGACGCGATAATGACGATGCGAAGATTTTGAAGGGTTGAAAGTTTGCTTGCGATGCTTTCAAGAATGCGACCAATTTTCATGAGAATAGAACATCGAGAAAGTTGTATAAAACACCATAATAGTGTGATCACTGTTTGTCTTTGATATCTTAATTCTATTTATTCCGAAGTAAATTTGTTCGAGTTTCGTGTCCTGGTGAGCATTATGGATTTGAAATGAATCTTCAATATATACGTTTTGTTTATTATTGTAATATTGTATGTGTTAGTGTTCTTTAATCAAACGATTTTCTATTCTACGTGTTGACATGGTTGATGTAAGATCGTACAACTCAATTCAATTCATTTTTTTTTCTTCCACAAAGCATAACATAGTATATAAGGAAAATATGAATGATATTGGGTACACAATAGTTAACACTATGCGATTATGATTAGAGGTAATTAACAAATTGAAAGCATGTATTCCTAATTTCAAGCAAAAATCCATGCTCTGAGATAAAAATAGATAAATATGAGGATCCACCAAAAAACAATGCTTGTACAGTGTGGACAACTCATGTAAAATACTGTATGAACTGTATTGCAGAGCTATTATTCAATCTTAATGACTATTATTAAAAGAAAACAAAATAAAAACTGTCGTTGAACACTCCGTCAGAGGGATCAATTTATCTTCATTACAGTACTTGAAGAGGAATCAATTCAATGTTATCAAGAATGACTTACTACTTATATGCGATGAGTTGTATTTATATGTACTTATATGTACTTATGTACTTATATGTGATGAGCTGCACATTGAGAAAAAAAAAAACATTTTTTTTTCAGACACACTTAACACGAGTGATGTATTTAAACTGATTTTGATTTTTTTTTTTAATCTTTAGGTTTACTCCACAAAAACAGACTAGATCATACTTTGAATATTCAATTACAGTAGATGTAACTGAAAATGAAGATGACACAGGAATATAGTGTTTCAAACAAACACACTATAACAAACAAACAAACTTGGTATTTTTAATCAAAATTTCAGGCTTTATTTCATATTACACTCGGAGACACTTAGCACAAATGTACACAAAGCACAATAATGATAACCACATGCCCGTTTAATGTGAAAGAATATTTTACATACGCACACACACAAACAACACACACACACACACACACACAGAAAATTCTGAATATGGAGTGTTCACTGGGTGAAATGACGACGAACATGTTTCCCTGGAAACCTGAGTTCGGCCAAGTTGGACGAGATGAACTATCTACATGATTTCAGAGGAGACCATCACTCACTCCAAACACAGAATTTTCAAAGCGGATGAGACATACAGAGTTACCTGGTTGTATTCTAATCTTTTCTTTTAGACTTGCACTATTAAAGACACTAATCATGCTGATGAGGGCTTTTATCTGACCATACACCATCAAAGTGCCTCTCTTTAACGCGAATCTGTCTGGAATAGTTCACCTATATAATTATAGTCTCTGTTTATACCAAAGACTTTTGCCAACATATCGACCTATTCGTTTTTTTTTTTTTTTTTTTTGGTTTTTTTTAACACTGCAAACTATGTCGGCCATAACTGAGGAGCTCCCAAAATAAGAAGAAAAGATGATTTATTGGGTTGTGCAATGAGTCAGGTGTATAGCTATGTCAGTGCATAAATGCACTATTGTTAGCCAGGACATTAGCAGAAAAATTAGCGCCCAAACCGAATAGGTATATAACAAAACTTGTTCCTAATAGCCGGGAAGACAGGCTAAAATAATAATAACTCAGGAACGCAATCGAGAGTTGAACGGTTAAACTTCATTCGTATGAACAAATCAATCTAACACCTAATGTTCAGAGATCCGTAAAGCGGTCAACATAACTAAATGTATATAATTATGTCTGCTTTCATCATCTTGGGCATTCGACATTTTTCTTTAGAAATTGTCATTTTCCTTTATTTCGAGGGTAGCATCCGTTGGTTTACTGCGTAAAAATAACTTACGTATTCAGTCATTTTAAGAGGTAACCATGACAACAGATGTTTTAGTCGTATCCCAATAATACTCACAGTTATTAATCCCTGGAGTGCGTGCAATAAATTGCAGCCAGAACGCCGAGCAAAATTTCGTTCATTCTTAGACGATTTTCATGTCGCATTCATTCTTGCTATTAGTCTGCAGCTAAACATTGACGTGTTGTCATGGTTGTCATGCATTTTTTTTTAATTCTTACCACAACACACTTGTGTAATCTTGTTAAAAACAAATAATAGATATAACCATATTTTTGTAGCAGTATACTTAATGTTGTGATATAAGAAATGATAATACAAAATGCTTCTTCTCAATACCATTCGAATGGTTGGGTTCATGTCAAAGAGTAAACATTTTAATCAAGATAAGTATAGTTATATCCGTCCATTTCAGTTGTATACTACCCTATTTCATGGCAACATGCCATGCAGATCTAACTCTCCGATCCTTTCAACGTAATCATCGTAAAACTGAGCAGGATTTTGCGTTTAAAAAAGAAAGAAAGAAAAAGAAGAGAGATGGCGGAAAGTGCATCTCAAGATAACATGTATGTCATCTCTTTCTTCCACTTCTTCACCTCCTCCTCCTACCTCTTTCTCATATTGAAATATGATATCTTTTTATTGCACCAGAATCTTATTCAAAACTCTATGCAATATACATCATAACGGCACTTCTGAAAAAAGAAATCGCCAGGGATTAGCCCAATCTTCTGCCAGAAGGAATAAACATTTAAAGTACTGAAGTAAGTAAGTAAGTAAGTGAGTAAGTAAGTAAGTAAGTAAGTAAGTAAGTAAGTAAGTAAGTTTAAAAAACAACACTGTGAAAGACAAGCACGAGATATAGGAGGGGAAAAAAATAGAATGTGACGAGTATTCCGTGAATGGAAACATCGGCCCATCACTTTCGGACATTGCAAAATTCCTCAGATATCAATCAACTTGTACTCGAACACAGGTACATTTGGTAGGTACACTTTTCGGTGTCATCCCACAAGACCGACACCCACGAGTCATACAGCCCAAGAGTTCGACATTGAAAAGAGATCCATGAGTTATACAGTTCACGAGTCATACAGCCCATGAGTTCAACACTTGGCAAATAACTCCCATGGGTTCGACACTACATGTAGGGAAAAACAGCCCACGAGTTCGACAGATACAACACGGGGCTTGATGTGTCGGTCTCTTGGGCCTTCTTAGCTTAGTGTCAAACTCATGGGCTGTATGACTAGTGAGCTGTATGACTCGTGGGCTGTATGACTCGTGGGCTGTATGACTTGTGAGCTCTATGACTCGTGAGCTGTATGGCTCGTGGGTGTCGGTCTCGTGACGTGCACCCCAATTTTCGTGCCTGCGCTGTGATGCTTTTTCCCCATCCCATAAAAGCACTGCTGAATACCAAGCCTCAACTTGCCTGTCATTAAAATCGAGTCGCTCGAAAGAAGAATGATTTGACGAGTCACTAAGCTGTCACTAAGCTTTGTTACGTTGCGTTTAAACGTGAACACTCTGTCAGTTGTAGGGCATTAGGTACCCTTATAACATAGACATAACAACGATTTAGCAATCGAGGGAATTTCATTACTGAACATTCAGTAATAACAGTCGTTTGGAAATACAGTATAAAATGTTTACATAATGCAACAGGTACAATTCAGCGAAAGCCAGATGCTTGCTGAAATAGAATACATCCTTAAAAATCAAATCGAACACACATATTGCAATTTAAATAATAAAATACCAATGATAAAAGGTACCGAAAATAAGAAAGGAGCACAAGAGAGAATAAAACATAGTAAAACACGCACAAAACCAAAATCAAAGTTACCGACAAACCGAACGCGTAATATATGAATATCAGAGAACTCAAAAGAAAGCACACGTTTGTATTATTTACTTCCTATAACATTTAAAACGAATTGTGAAAATGACCATGGAATTAAACATTGACTTGTGTGATTTGACTATTTTCCCGAAAATCCTTTTCCCGAACACCATTCCCGATTATTGCAATAATCGGACACACAAAATGTTGATGTAAAGTCTCAAAATGATAAAATCTCAAAGTATACCGATGTGTTCAAAACAAAATTGATACCGCGTTTTCACAAATGCATTTCCCAATTAGCCATACAAGAGCTATGCTGACAAGTCGATGAAAATTGCGTTCACAAGCGGATGTGCATACAGATAAACAAACAAAAGAAACAAACCTGGAAAAGACGGATAATCGTCATGGTATAGTGGACGGGCGTGTGCGGTTATAACTACACACGCCCGTCCACTATATGCGTACCGAAAAAGGTGACCATGGAATTGATCGTACTTGGAAATAATGCTCAATGTATAAATCGTGTTCATAAACTCCACGTTTGGTCTTGACGCGAATGTTTTGCGAAATATACAGCAGCGTCAAAAGTGTGCGGTTTTACTCCGGTCCCACTCCGATTTCACGACCAAATAATGCACATTATTATCTGCATAATTGAGTTCATAAAAAGGGTAGAAATGCTCAAAACTGTCTAACGTAAAGAGCGATGATAGGCTATTCCACGCTTATTGGCTCACAAGAGTACCGTGGCGGAAAGGATTATGAGGTTAAATACTACAAGATGTGATTATTGAAAATGCTAGAAGAAGCAAAAACTGCACAGTTGGGTGTTTGGGTGAAATATTGTAGTTTTCAGTAAGGATGATTTAGGATGTGTCAAATAGTATAAGATGTCGTGCTGGTGTTGTCGGTTTTGGCTGTCTCTGTAGATTGACATGGTATCCATCTGGAATTGTTCGACGGGAGAATTTTAAGGGATTAAATCGCCAGAGAACTGCAAGGATCTAGCAGTCTTATAGTGCCACAACGCAGCCCCAAAACCCATGTGTAAGAAACAGTGTGTTTCATTCATTGTCGTCGTCATGATTCCTGGATAACGCTTTAAGATATCGTTTTGAAGCAATTCACAATATGAGATTTCGTAGTGCATAAAAACTTCAAATATTTTACACCGAGGTGTCGCTAACTTATATTTAGCGATGACATTAACGCAGCCGTATTCCATAATAAGTTCAACGTGTACATGCATTAGAACATTACGTATCGCTTAAAGTTCTAGACGCGCGAGTAAATGGAACAAAATTCATAACCACGACTGTAGCAATCATGAAAGAGAATCGTAAAAAACTTTTGTGCACACACCAAACTTCCATTTGCTGGTTTACACATCGATTTAAGAAAAACAGCTGCAAAATTCATGTTGTGACCTAAATGCAAATCTCATTTCACAACGTAATCAGTCGACTTTAATAAGGACTTCGAATAAGCTACAGAGGCTTTGGTGGAAAATGTTATGGGAACAGATTCGTTACAGGAAAGTTTGGTAGATACCTCGATATGGCATCCGGAAACACTGTCCGGTAGTCCAAAAACTCTTCCAAGCATTGTATTGTAAGTGGATCATAATCGTAGTGGATTTTGTTGACGAACAAGTGTGGTCGGTTGGATAAATGTGGCAGGTATCCGGCTCCGATGACGCAGACGGCCCGTACGTATTTGCCCACGCATGGTGGGTAATGATGTGAATTTGTCCATCGAATAAACCGTACGACGGAATTCCACGTGGAATTCGGATAACCGCCTGGCACTCCTGGATATCGATTAATGGTTACCCAACAATGTTCGTCAGGGCTAAGAGAGTCCGATAAATACGAAAGTATATCTTTGGCAATTTCGCTTTTTAAGACAAACTCCACATACTGCTTCGTCGCCGCGAAATAAGCGTTGCCAAAAAACATTTTCGCGCCATGTGGAGGCAAAGGTTTTTCTTTATTTGTTCGTACAACGTCCCCGTTCGAAACAACATGCTTAAATTTCGTACGTCCGACATACCATTCATTTTGCTCCGGATAGATGCCTGGAATGTCGTTGAGTCCCTTGTATGCTTTAAGTTGCCTCATGATTTCGAAATTTGTTTTGAGCGGGAAATCCTGCCCGCACAGGTTGATGACGTATTTCCAGCTGTAAGGCATCAGGTCTTGCATACAGTTGAGGTCAGCCTGGACGCGACTATATCCTTTGTATTGCACGTCTTCGATCTTGGAGGTTACGAACACATTGTCGAAGCAGTCAGCGAGACCGCGGATGGCGTTATGGAAGGCTCTCGTTGCTTTCGCATCTGGATGAATACAATACACATTTTGCGGTTGATAAATGGCCCGAAGCAGACGTTCAACTTGTGCTGATTCCTTGTGCACCGTGAGGATGAAAGCTATCGGAAATGCCGCCTCCTCATCAGTCAATGGTCGCATCGGATACATTCGCGATTTTTTGTAGTCATCACAATTTCTCGTCCAGTTTCGGACACTATCGTCGCATGGTAACTGTACCGCATCTCTGCTTTTCTCATCCCGTATCAATTCGTAAGCTCTACGTATGACGGTTTGATTGTTGTGTATAATGCCTGAACAATTAACATCGTAATGTTTGTGGTGTCCTGGAGAAACAGACCAAGAATCCCATTGGCCCGCGTAAAATTTCTGTTGTAGCCTTGCTGTCGGTTTACGCGTGCATACTCCATTCTGGCACTGAACGTCAGCACCTCTCTCGAGAAGGCTAGGTCTGGTTGTGATGCAGTGTTCCTTTAGGACACTATTGACATCTTCACCACCTTCCCCTGCCCATAATATAAAGAGGTAAAAAGGACAAAACAGCAGGAGAATTGCCAGCAGCTTTCTCCAATTCGGCCTGAGGAAGCGACAGATTCTGCGCTCCAACATGGCTGAAGAAGGCTTCGCCGACACAGACGAAGAGTGCATTGACCTGGGAACCGGATACAGAAGTCTCCCCAAATTATCAGCAGCTCTTCGTCTCCTGGTGAACGGCACAGACTGGTCTGGGAACGGCTGCACTCACGTCATCGCTTTCTGCTCCTGGTCTGGAGTATAACAGAGAGATGGAGAAAGAAAAGAGACAAAAATAGAAACACTTAAGACACTGAAATGCACTAACCATGCTACACAACGGAAATGTGACCGTAGACTGAAAGAGTTCATCACTTACATCTATTACGATTTTAGTTTTCAATTAAGTTTTGTGGCGCAGGGAAATTGCAATAGCTGGGCAACATTTTTGCAAGTTTAATGTGTTCTCACATGCACATATACATCAAGAATGTAAAATATTACAAGTCAAAATCGACTTTAAATTGGGAGATAGAACATAATTGAAACTCTCGCAACATATACACCACTCGTGAGCAATACGTAGAATGTTCTCCTTTATTTCCGAATATCCCCTTGACAATCATTATAGAACATAAAGATAATTCAAGTGCGATATTTCTGTCCACTCTTGCTTGATTTCAATGAAAAACATTTTTGCACCTCTTCACCTTTTCTATCCATAAACACGCGTGCTAGTGTTCATGAATGTATAAATATGGTACACCTGCTGCATAAATCATATTTTCCTGATTTTTAGCTCACTCCTTAAAGGGAGCGTCTCATAGTTCCTAAAATTCGCTGGGGCTACTTTAGAATTAAAGTGATCTCCATCTCACTTACGACAAAATCTTTTTTACGTGAGAAACTGGACAAGTAAACGGTGGACAAGGGTAGACATCAAGAGCGTCCAGAGTTAGATAGATAGATAGATAGAAAAGAAATAATTTGAAAGGCCACTGTAATGTTCAACAAGTTTCCTACAGGATTTGAAGATCACCATAGATTTGATACAGCTCCACTCTAAAAACACAAATGTTGAATTAGCATTTAAAAGGGCCGAGGAGTGACAACATTTTCAAAGTGTTGGTTTTCCTGCTAGATTCAACATTTAAAATGCTATTTTAAAAGTTGGATGCAACACTTCAAAAATGCTGTCACTCCTCGGCCCTTTTAAATGTTGATTCAACATTTGCGTTTTTAGAGTGTCCGTCCAGATTCCTAAAAGCAGAGAGTTCATCAAAAAAAAAAAAGAAAAAAAAAGAAGATAGACCTTCGTTTGGTATAACATTATAATTATTGGCAAGAAACATCAGTGGAGAAATTTGGCTGAGAATTATTTTGAATGGCTAAGCAGCTAGCAGCAATTCGACTGCTGCGGAAGTAGTGGAAATAGAGGTAAGCACAAGGCCCCTACACAGGCCAGGCACGCGCCTGTTTTAACCCTTCAACTTTCGAACTTTACATACGAGGTATTTGAGACAACGGGGTATGGTCTAGCATCCGGTATCTGCATTGGCACTGTGTGGTAGATGACTAAGTTATCATTAACTCGCTGTAGGAAGGGGAATGGCACGCGTTCACCAAAAGTTTTATCATTTTTAACAGAGTGCACACTCGCTTTACTCTCCGCCCAGTGGCTCACGTTGGATCATAGCACCAAAAGGCAATCTTCTGTAACAAAAGGAAGGTTTTGGGTCACCACGCTGCACTGATTCTTTAGTAATAAAACGAGCGCTGGTTCTGTTCCTAGGCTGCGATTATCTGTGCCTGTTTCTATACATCTCCTTCGCGCAGTGTTGTAAAAACACTGCCACACAGTGTTCTGTGATTTTATAAGCCTACTTCTTCCGCAAAGAGCTACATAGGCGATGGTCACAAAACTCGTCTGATTCAAAGTATGATTATACCTTATATGTGAACACCTTTCATTATAATGCACACGAAACAGGTCCACTGAACCCAGGACATTGTCTCCCTCTCGCTCTCCCCCCCCTCCCCCCCCCCTCCCCCCCCCCCTCCCCTCCCCCCCCCCCCCCGAGGGATAATCTTAGCAACAATATCAATAATAAACTCATTCATGATCTTAATTGGCGTACCTATGAGAACACACGGGGTGATTGACCAAGGTGAAATCGGCTATTTCCGATACGAAAACATATAGCACACACACACACGAGGGGGGGGGGGGGGTAATTTATGGCTATCGGAGGCATGCAGACTGCGTTGCCTATAGTGACTCACAACTTCCGTGTTGTTTGTCTATCACAGGTTCACACTGTGAATCTACTGACGAAAGTATGTCACATCCTGTGCAAATGTTCGTGGTTGAAACACCGAGACTACCACAGCTTTGATATGATTACCACTCATTGCACAAAGAACATCACTTGAAGCTTAAAGTACCGCCAAGCAGCCTTTTAGAAAAAGATGTAATGGTCACTGTCCTGATGTGTGCTTGTTAGACCCGATCCATGTACACAACTTTCACATGGCAAGAACACCGGCGTAAATTCTGTATGAAGGACGTACAGCTCATCGTCGCAACTAAGTTCCCAAGTACTACTTGAACTCATTTCATGAAGCATGGCGTAAGGCCTTCACTGGCAAGGTCTAGCGCTGTGAAAAAAGCAGCTCGCTCTCTCTAGCGTCACCCGGCCGTCTATTCAGAAAGTTGGTGTAATAGGTGTAATATACTGTGGTTTTGCGGGAAAAAAAAACAACAAACAAACAAACAAACAACCTCTGCTGTTCAATCATACGTGAATTAGGCTATATAGCTCTATGGCAGGCAGATATAGACGGTACAAGTAGAACGGCATATTACCTGTGTCGCTAAAATTCAATACTGCTACAATAAACCAGAGTGATCAACTATGCGTCCTTGCGACGTATTATTATGTGTGATACAAACGCATTCCTATTCCTCAAAAGTCACTTTTGAAGTCAATCCGATATCCGTATAGCTCGAAACAAAATCATAAGAACTGATCGATAGAACTTCTATTCGCACTCTACGTGGATATAGTGATCTGTTAGTTCACTTCGCAGATATTAATAAACACACGGTCATGGCTGGTCTCGTCTGCTGATCACGTTGAGTGTGTTGACTCAAAATATAC